>NC_068316.1:3046308-3221308 GCF_025860055.1 Xyrauchen texanus
ATGTATTTTATCATTAAAAGTTGATAACGTACATTTCTGATGAATTGTTTAGCATGCTTTTTCTGCGGGACTGCATATTTAGTTTTGGACATCTAAGATATAAATTTGGATTATTCATACAAGCAAGCTCACAGACAAGTAAACAATGGCTAATGTTTTTAATTCCTAAGGTAAAAGTAGATTTAAAAATTTTAAATTTTTAAAATTGAGAGCTTTCATTTGATGTATGATTTGTCTATTTAAGTGCTATTTTATAGACTTTTATATTCTTATTAATATTTCTACAACATAACCACTAGGTGGCGCTTATCTGCGACAAGGATGTTTTAAGGCCTTACTGTGTTATTTTAAGTAACATAAATGCAGAAGTGATGGCTATATATGAAACGTTCAGATTCTAAGCTTTCAAACGATACCACATATGCCTGACTTATGTATACGGAGACTTTACCATTTTAAACATAAGGTTTTTTTGCGATATAGCGCCCCCTTTTGAACACGGCGGTGGGTCAACAGAGTTTAATTAATGAGTGCACCTTTAAGGTTAGTCTTTATGGTACACTAACCTAAACCCTAGAAAATAAAAATGTTTATATGGTTATTTGGTTATATCCTCTATATGAGTAAATGTCAAAGGACTTGCGATACCACAATAGCACCCCTTGTGGCAACGTTGAGAATGCAACGCGTAATTGCGTTTTGTTACGAACTGCGAAGAATGCACTTGTGTCAAGTATGTTCCTTTACGTGTTTGATCACATGTGTATGCAGGTCCGTATGCGTGTGTTTGTGTTACTATGGCTGTGTGAGTCTGTGTAGTCCATGCTAATGTGTTTTATACTGGAGTATTTAAGTGCTCTAAAGTTAGCCGACGAGCAGCTTTCGTCTGCGCCACTGCAGGGACCTGCTCCATGGAAATTTGTTAGCGTATGGCCATGTGTGAGTGTGTAGACTGGTCTCAATACATTCCATTCCTGTCTTAATGGGGGCTTATGGGGGCCTTTCAGTGTCCGTGTGAATAAATAGAAGCCGACAGCCCAGAATACCTCTGTTTCCTGGACGCTATTATGCCAAGAGCATACACACACATTCATACACTGATCTACACACACAAACCCACTGACCTACACTGTACCTGCACCTCAGAAGTACATTTACATAAATGATTTAATCATCCTAAAGTTTTGATTGGAATACATCACAAATCTAATCACATCACTGACTAATCACACAATGAGAAATACCGTATTCCAACCAGGGTCAGAAATTAACCAGGATGAGGGGTAGAAATGCCACTGAGAATGGCCAATAAGCCCCAGATATTTAACATATGGGGGAACAAACTGAACTGAACTGAACTCTTGAAAAGGTTTTGTTTCATTCAATTCTATTCTCAGTCTATCTAGGCATGGGTTAAGTGTTTGATGCCCTCACAAAGGCAAAAATTGCCCTGACAATCTATTCCAGGGGGCAACTCAGATCCGAAAATAGAAATAAAAGCAATAATTCTTGATACATCGTGCTGATAACAATGGTAACTGATGCGATGATCAAACAAATTTCATAAACTCCCCCCCCCCCTGTAATTCATCCGAGTCAAAATAACAATTTTCGCAAAACTACAGGTGAAAAAAATACCCGAAGAAAGGTGTCAGCATCAAAAAAAACAAAATTACACAGAGATAAGTAGGTCTATTACAAATATCAGTTGACTTCAGCACCCCTTGTTTTATTATATGCCAATGGTGTGAGTCCAAAAATGGGAAAAAAGCACTGTTTTGTGTGGCTTTTCCAAAATTGGAGCGCCTATAACTCAAAAAGTATTAAAGATATCTTAATATGCTTTTACATACTGGTTCGGATCAAACTTGCCTTTTTGTGTCATCATTTGTAAGGCTCTATATCTTTAAATCCTAGAGATATGGGGCTCTCAATGTAGCTCCATGCATAAATGGTTAAAACTCTATCCATTTTCAATGGTCGAAAATCAAATATGGGTCACATGGTATGAAACATTATCCAACAAAACAAAAGGTCTGATGTAGAAATAATGTTGAAACTAGAAATTTACCTACATTATTTATTCACATAAAAACAGTCTTACTAAACATGTCTGAAGAATTGATGCATTTCTATGCCCAGCCTTATTTTTTGAACAGAGTACTTGGAGAAACATGGAAACATGGAGGAGGCTACAGGAAGCCACAGTCACAGCGTATCTTAAATTGATGTTAAACTACTCAAGATAAAAGGTATATTCTCTATGTTAATCAGAGTTTTTGTCCTAACCAGCGACAGTACAGTCTATCAATCCCTTGTTATCTATTTTCGGCATTGTGTGGGTAACTCCGTCCACTGTGAACTGGCACAGTCCAAAAACATTCAATAAAATAAGGCTGGGCACAGAAATGCATCAATCCTTCAACTACAAACTCTTCAGACATGTTTAGTAAGTTCTGTTCTCTGTTTTGTGTTCTGTTGTGTTCTACTGTCACTATCACTGTGAAGGACTTGCTTTTAGATAAACAAACGAGTTTTCTCTTGAACGGCCCACAGCACGCTGTGTGAACAGAGCACAACATTATTTCACAATTTCTCCCTTTTTGTTAAGAAAAATAAAGAAAGTCATATACGGTTATAACAACACAGGGGTGAGTAAACAATGACTGAATTTACATTTTTGGGTGAACTAATCCTTTAACTTCTATTTTAGCCTATGGGTTAAGGGTCAAGTGTTATGTTTAAGTATTTGATGCCCTCACAAAGGCAAACATTGGTTTTAAATCTATGCATTTTCAAAGGTTGAAAACCAAAAGTGTGTCATGAAGCATTTTTGTTTGTCCATCAATAACAAAGTACTAAACTAAAGTACAATTAATGCTGAAGCTAGAAATGTAACTACTACTACTAACTACTTCTACATATAAAAGGCGGCAAATCATCCAACCTGATCTCATAGAAACACGTTACAATACCAAAAAAAAATTTAAACGTTTTTTCAGTGGCTCGCCTCGCGCCGGTTTCCTGGTGAAATGAACACTAGAGGCGCAACAACAATAATGACTTTTATTCATTTTCACTCAAATCACGAGTAAAACGGGAGATTATCAGTTCATAAAAACGTACTTTTCACCCTGTTCTTCAAACAATGCCATCTTATGACATCTAAACACTTTAACTATTGCGCATTACTCATTTTAACATTTGCATTACATAACCAACTACATTTACAAGCTTGATTGAGCCCAATCAGGTTGCGTCCACAGGAGCACACGAGTCGACGGGTGTGCTGAAAGTGTCAAAGAAGCACCACAATATGATGTTAGTTGCGTTTGTCATCTCACATTTTCTTTTCTGACACTATCGTTTGGGTTTAGGTTTAAGGTTTAGGGTAGGGTGGTCAGTTCTGTTGATTTAAAACTCGATCGAGCATTAACCTAAAAACCTCATCTGTTTAGGAGAACATTTAACTCGCTTTTAGCGCCCCCCAGTGGACATTTCCACTCGGAACGTCCGCGAAACATGCAACAAACTACAGAAAAATGTTGCACATAAATTGCTAATGCTGACCAATGATATTGCATTTGAATCACATTTTCTAGATAGGATTTTTGGATTGCGTTTGCACCGAATGGCTTTACACGGCATGGCGCATCAATTTCTAATTTATACTGCAAATATAAAACATCATGCTGTAAATGGAGCTTAACCAAATTTCAGAGTCTTAAATGTTACAAAACATGCAGGTATCTGACATCTGCATTCCACAGAGCATGTAGTGTGTGTGTGTGTGTGTGTGTGTGTGTGTGTGTGTGTGTGTGTGTGTGTGTGTGTGCGTGTGAGAGAGAGAGATGGAGTAGACACACATAGAGAGACACACACACACACGCGTGTACACACACATCTACTTGTAGTAGTGCCCTGTGCAAGTAGATTTTCAAGGACTGTTTGTAAGCATATGAAGGGCGGCATTCTCTGGCCATACTGCTGGGAGTCAGCCAGTCCACACACACACACACACACACACACACACACACACACACACACACAGTATTTATAAACCCTTCACGTTCAATAATAAGTGTCAGTTTATTAAAAACATAATAGAGGCTCTGAGGGAACGTTACCAACCATGAAGGCAAAATAAAAAAACAGCTTGTAAACAAGGAGGAATAAATCCGCCCACTCGACCAGAGAGAAATACAGCTGATGGCATTCAAGAGGCGTTCACACTGAAAGCAACAAAGCAACCAGAAGTCATTTACATGAAATGAGAGTTGGTGATTTGACGTCACATCAGCGATGACAAAGTCCCTTTAAAAGGAATGTTCCGGGTTCAACACAAGTTAAGATCAATCGACAGCATTTGTGGCATATTGTTGATTACCACAATAATAATTTTGACTTCTCCATCTCATGGATTCAAAAGAATCGGCTGATTTTTTATTTTATTTTTTTCATATATAAAATACTTATTCTTCCCTTAATATGGTGGACACAGAGATAGAGGCTGGGAGAGTCCAAAATGAATCAAATCCCAGGTGCAGTGTATTGCATAACCAAAATTACAATAATAACCTCAAACAACTGTAGATTTGGAGCACAACACGGGACTATGAAAATGCCTGAAATACACTTGGCTTCGACTTGGCTTCATTACAGGCCTCTATATTTAATTATTTAACGTATTAAAGTTGTTATAGCCTTAATATTCACCAGATTAACAATTTTATATATATATATATATATATATATACACACACACACACACACACACACTGTATACTGAATACATATGTATTTAACCAAATGTAATTTTTATTATTATTCACAAGATATGAAGTTTGAGACGTGTTGACAGGGCATGTTTCCATAGAGTCACATTTTTCTTTTTATATATATATATATATAAATATTAGTGCTGTCGATTGAACATGTTAATTTGGTGCGATTATTTAAATGTGTTTTTTTATTATTTCATTAGTAGTTTCTAGTGTAATCGTGCAGACACAAATACATAAACATGTCTGCTTTATACATCTAATATAAATGATATACTCTTTGTGAATTTAAAGGTGAGGAGAGTCATTTAAAAACGTCATTATTTCTGCAATTCAATTTGGTGATGTCAGTGGTGCAGAAAACACACATTTATGCTTTTTAAACTTGCCGAATTATGATTCATTCTGCTAAACATCTCCTATTGTGTTCCACAGAGGAAAGAAAGTCATCCATGTTTAGAACGACGTGATGGTGTGTAAATGATGACACTGTCTATGTTGCCAATGCATTGTAAAAGCATTATAATGCATTAGTAATTACACATAATACACCTTATAATATGTTACAACTTCTCATAAATTATGGTAACCACAATTATAATACATTATAATACTCACCTATTCATGTTTATACATTAGAGTATAATTCATTATAACACAAGCAATATCTAATTTTATCTGCAGAAGTTATTATGTATTATATACTGTGTGTTATATATAATAGGTGTGCTTTAAGTAAAGTGACAAAAGTAATGTCTTCTTATAAACATCCATATTATATTTAAGTGCTTATAAGACATTATAAGTCATGCTGGAAGTTATAAACATTACACATGCACAAATACATCAATAACACACATGCAATTTACATTTTCAGATATTATTAAAAACACATGTAAAGTGTATGTTGAGACACACACATTCTCACACACACTCACACACTCACTCATTCTCACTCACACGCACTCACATGCACACACACACACACGCACACACTCACTCACTCACTCACACACACACTCACACACGCACACACACACACACACACACACACACACTCACTCATTCTCACTCACACACACACACACACACTCACTCACTCACACACACACTCACACACACTCACTCACACACTCCCTCACACACACAATCAAACAATCACTCTTACTCACTCACACACACACACACACTCACTCACTCACACACACACACACACACACACACACACACACACACACACACTCACTCACTCACTCACACATGCACACAATCACTCTCACTCACACACACTCACACACACACGCACACAATCACTCTCACTCACACACACTCACACACACATGCACACAATCACTCTCACTCACACACACTCACACACACACGCACACAATCACTCTCACTCACACACACTCACACGCACACAATCACTCTCACTCACACACACACGCACACAATCACTCACACACACTCACACACACTCACTCTCACTCACACTCACACGCACACAATCACTCTCACACACACTCACACACACACGCACACAATCACTCTCACTCACACACACACGCACACAATCACTCTCACACACACTCACACACACTCACTCTCACTCACTCTCACTCACACACACACGCACACAATCACTCTCACACACACGCACACAATCACTCTCACTCACACACACTCACACGCACACAATCAATCTCACTCACACACACACGCACACAATCACTCTCACACACACTCACACACACTCACTCTCACTCACTCTCACTCACACACACACGCACACAATCACTCTCACACACACGCACACAATCACTCTCACACACACTCACACACACTCACTCTCACTCACACACACACGCACACAATCACTCTCACACACACGCACACAATCACTCTCACTCACACACACACACTCACTCACTCACACACACACGCACACAATCACTCTCACTCACACTCACACACACTCACTCTCACTCACACACACACGCACACAATCACTCTCACTCACACTCACACACACACGCACACAATCACTCTCGCACACACTCACACACACTCACTCTCACTCACACACACACACACACTCACACAATCACTCTCACTCACACACACACACACACACACACACACACACACATGCACACAATCACTCTCACACACACACACAATCACTCTCACACAATCACTCTCACTCACACACACTCGCACACAATCACTCTCACACACACACACACAATCACTCTCACTCACACACACAATCACTCTCACACACACTCACACACACTCACTCTCACTCACACTCACACGCACACAATCACTCTCACTCACACACACACGCACACAATCACTCTCACTCACACTCACACACACTCACTCTCACTCACACACACACACACTCACTCTCACTCACACACACACGCACGCACACAATCACTCTCACTCACACTCACACACACACGCACACAATCACTCTCACACACACTCACACACACTCACTCTCACTCTCACTCACACACACTCACACAATCACTCTCACTCACACACACACACACACACACATGCACACAATCACTCTCACTCACACACACTCGCACACACACGCACACAATCACTCTCACTCACACGCACACAATCACTCTCACTCACACACACGCATCATCAATCACTCTCACTCACACACACTCACACACACACGCATCACAATCACTCTCACTCACACACACACGCATCATCAATCACTCTCACTCACACACACTCGCACACAATCACTCTCACACACACACACAATCACTCTCACACAATCACTCTCACTCACACACACAATCACTCTCACACAATCACTCTCACTCACACACACTCGCATCACACATGCATCACAATCACTCTCACTCACACACACACATCATCAATCACTCTCACTCACACACACACGCATCACAATCACTCTCACTCACACACACTCACACACACACGCACACAATCACTCTCACTCACACACACACGCACACAATCACTCTCACACGCACACAATCACTCTCACACACACTCACTCACTCTCACACAATCACTCTCACTCACTCTCTCACTCACTCACACACACACACACACACACACACACATGCACACAATCACTCTCACTCACACACACTCGCACACACACGCACACAATCACTCTCACTCACACGCACACAATCACTCTCACTCACACACACACGCACACAATCACTCTCACTCACACACACTCACACACACACGCACACAATCACTCTCACTCACACACACACGCACACAATCACTCTCACTCACACACACTCGCACACAATCACTCTCACACACACACACAATCACTCTCACACAATCACTCTCACTCACACACACAATCACTCTCACACAATCACTCTCACTCACACACACTCGCACACACACGCACACAATCACTCTCACTCACACACACACGCACACAATCACTCTCACTCACACACACACGCACACAATCACTCTCACTCACACACACTCACACACACACGCACACAATCACTCTCACTCACACACACACGCACACAATCACTCTCACTCACACACACTCGCACACAATCACTCTCACACACACACACAATCACTCTCACACAATCACTCTCACTCACACACACAATCACTCTCACACAATCACTCTCACTCACACACACTCGCACACACACGCACACAATCACTCTCACTCACACACACACGCACACAATCACTCTCACTCACACACACACGCACACAATCACTCTCACTCACACACACTCACACACACACGCACACAATCACTCTCACTCACACACACACGCACACAATCACTCTCACACGCACACAATCACTCTCACACACACTCACTCACTCTCACACAATCACTCTCACTCACTCTCTCACTCACTCACACACACACACACTCACACAATCACTCTCACTCACACACACACACACTCACACAATCACTCTCACTCACTCACACACTCACTCACACACACACACACACACACACACACTCACACAATCACTCTCACTCACACACACACACTCTCACTCACACATACACACACACACACACACACACTCACTCTCACTCACACACACTCACTCACACAATCACTCTCACTCACACATACACACACACACACTCACTCACTCACTCACACACACACACACACACTCACACAATCACTCTCACTCACACACACACACTCTCACTCACACATACACACACACACACACACACACTCACTCTCACTCACACACACTCACACACACACACTCACACAATCACTCTCACTCACACATACACACACACACACTCACTCACTCACTCACCACACACACACACACACACACACACACACACTCACACAAACTCACACGCACAATCACTCTCACTCACACACACACACTCACACGCACACACACAATCACTCTCACTCACACACACTCACTCACTCACGCTCACTCTCGCACGCTCACACACACACACACTCACTCACTCGCGCACGCTCACACTCGCTCACTCACACTCGCTCACTCACACTCGCTCACTCACACTCGCGCACTCACACTCGCTCACTCACACTCGCGCACACACACTCGCGCACACACACTCGCGCACACACACTCGCGCACACACACACACACACACAAGAATAAAAAAAAAATTACTGATTCTATTCTGGACTCTATTCAATAAACTTTAATGTTTGTGCATCTTATTTATAAATAACTTCCATTATATAAGTTTGATTTGTAATGTATGTTACAAGTTTATGTTATGACTGTTTATAGGAAGATATTGCTTTTGTAACTTATAATAATTTATAATATAATCACGTCATAAAGACTTTTATCTGTTTACACTATACAGCACATATACCATTAACTTTATTAACATCTGCTGCATTAAAACTGAATATTGCTTGTTTTATAAATGCATTATACACTTTGAGTATAACTATGAATAGGGGAAGTCTTATAATGCATTATAACTGTTAATATAATTATTTAGGAGTAGTTATTAAGTAGGCTTATTATAAGGTGTATTATGAGACATTATGGATGCAGTAAAAATGCATTTATAATGTCTTTACAATGCATGTTTGGGGGGCTATCCCCTTCTCATTTGCAACGAGACGACCTCTTTACCTACCAACGACCTCTTTGTCTATCTCGTAAACATCACAAAACTACTACTTTTTTATTTGATCTTTTTGTGTGTTTATTCTGGCTAATGTTTACTTCACATCTTAATTTAAACAAGATTTTAGCTGTCAGCCTTCATTTAAATTTCTCATGGAAACGAATAGATGTGATTAAGACAGAGATATGGTTCAGTTTATCCAATTTATACTAATTTATTCAGCCAAATATGGACCGATAGTTCTTTCCTATTCTGATCTCGACCGGGTAAAGTAGCCAATTATACTAACTAGAAAGAATCTTTTCTGTTGGAGAGACACATTGGAACACATAAACAGGAGAAAGATGAAAAGAAAGAAAGATCAAACTTCAAAAAGGAGGAGGAATGAGGAAGCAGACGAAAGTGGGGATGAGAACGACCCACATCGAAATGCATAATGACCCTTAATGGACACTGTTTCACCACGTAACCAGCAGCAACCACTGCTGCCAGGAAAACATGTCCAGCCTTTCGCCCCTCCAATGTGTACCAGAGTGAGTGTGAGAAACAAACATTTCAAGAAAACAACAATTACATAAGAGAGAGATGACTAAGTTTCTCCCTATCTTGAAACTTTCTAGTCTCTTATTAGTCATGATCGCCTTTAACTTGGGAGTGAAAGGTCTGTGGGTTTGAATGAACTCAAGTATGATTTCACACAGTATTAAGTGACACAGACTGACAGAGAGTTTGTGTCTATTCACTGCTGCCATCTAGAGCTCCATCTACAGAACTACACATGACCTACACAGCTTTACAACACATAATACGTGTCAAATCCAGCATATTATATTATAATATATCCAAGTATAAAATATTATATATATATATATATATATATATATATATAATATCCAAGAAATTAATGAAATAAGTATCATGAGATATCTCACCGGTCTCTGTGACAGATCTAAACTGTAAACGGCAAACAAAAATGTGTTCACGGGCCGTGAACACATGCCTGTCAATCATTTTAGTATAGTATGGTGGTTTGGCGAAATATTGAGGCTTAATGCCATTTTTATGCCATGTTGTTCATAACAGTTGTCAGCTGAGGGCGCTATTTTGCCACTATTGTTTTTGACAACCGTTTCTGCTTGTGTCGGTGTCAATAAAGCTCATTTGGTATCTTTGGACCAGGGCAGGGTTTTGGAAAAAGGGGGCGTGTTTAATCCAACTGCTCAGCAGAACGCCAAAAATGTCTTACAGCAACTTTAAGAGAACTACGCACATCACGCTCATGTATCCGGATTCCCAGAAACAAATGATTCGTAGGCTCAACAACCATAATGATGGAAAATAAATGTCTTCTACTCAGAAATGTACATCATTATACATTTTTAGCTTTACTTAATTTGCATAAATGTGTACAACACAAAATATTAATTATAAGGTGAACTTAGAGTGAGACGTGGGGCGGCCTTGTCTCAGGTGGTAGAGCGGGTCGGCCGCTGATCACAGAGTTGGTGGTTTGATTCCCGGCCCACGTGACTCCACATGCCGAAGTGTCCTTGGGAAAGACACTGAACCACAAGTTGCTCCTAATGGCAGCTCTGGTGTCATTGATGTTTGTGTGTGTGTGTGTGTGTGTGTGTGTGTGTGTGTGTGTGTGTGTGTGTGTGTGTGTGTGTGTGTGTGTGTGTGTGGCGGTTAGCGCGCTACGAACTTGGCGGCCAGAGTTTGGCTAACACCAGTGACGATTATCTGAACCGGTCCTGTGCCTCCCCTAGGTCGACTCAGCCTAAAATGAGTACCTGGTGCGGTGTGTAAACCTCGCCACTGGGGAGACAAAGGTGGTCGGGCGTGGTGCTGGTCACCCACCCCCTCGTGTACAGTTCTAGCCTTCATAGGTGCTCGCTAACAGCACTTGCCCCTACAGTCTGTTAAGGCTCAATGGGGGATCTTTGATCTTTGTCTATGTGTGAATGGGTGAATGAGTCACAGTGTAAAGTGCTTTGGTAACCGCTAAGGTTATAAAAGGTGCTATATAAGCGCAGACCATTTACCATTTACATAGAGTATGGTAAGAGAATAACTGTGTGTTCCTTGAACTTTTTTTGGCTTAAAAATCCATCAATTTAAGATTTGAAATACTACTAACCCAAACGATCAAGTACAGAACTGAGGAAGTCAATATGTTCTTTGGAGCCAATTAAACTGAGTAGAATCAATAATATTAACGTTATTTGAAACCACATTCTATTATTTGTTAAATTTTATTCATGCGACACCTTTTTAAGTAAATAAAGTTGAATGAACTGATACATTTGTGTCATCTAACAAAGGTTTTCAAGTTATGCTGAGATAAAATGACCATAAGTTGAATTTAATTTAAAAGCATGATGCAAAAATGCTATATGCATATACAGGATGGCCCCAAAATAAATGTTTCATTGCTCAGATTTTAAAAATGCAAACATTTCTTCCCGTACTTCTACAACTTTTTGTAGACAGCAAACTGATTTCACTGTGACGTCATCGTGAGCAATAAATTGCAAAAAATAAAAAGTAAATCATTTAGCCCCAAACAACTGGGCATATGGCGAAGGAGAAGCACCTATGTTTGCTTTCATTGAAAACGTCGCTAAATGATTTACTTATGTATTTAATGGAAACAAGTTGTTGCTCACAATGATGTCACAGTGACGTCATTTTGTTGTTTACAAAAAGTCGTAGAAGTACGCCAAAAATTGTGCAAACGCCTTTATGCACTTTTAAGATACGAGCAATCAAACATAGTAGCCTGTTATTTTAGTGTGCACTGTGGCATTAATACATTGTTACTACCTTTTAATTTCGTTCTCTCTTTTTTTACTGTTTGCTGCTTTTTTAATTGATGCTGCTGGTTGATGTGTTTGTTGCACTTTCAGTTAAATGTCAATAATTCAAAGGTCATCTTTTTACTCAGTGTTGTGTTTAATGATTGTCACCATCATTGTGATTTGCGTGTAAAGTGTTGAGGCCAGTGTGTGTTTTTCATGGAAAGGTATGCAAAATTAAATGTGTCCTGCGAAACCTCACTGGTCTCAGTGACAGCTCTAAACTCTGTAAACAGCAAACACAAATGTGTCCGAGAACAATGACCCTTTCTGCCTGTCAATCATTTTGAGCGTTCTCATAGTATTGTAGTTGAAGCTAATTATTGTGGCTTAATGCCATTTTTAAGCCATGTTGCGCATAACAGTGGCCAGCAGAGGGCGCTGTTTTGCTGCTGCTGTTTTTAACAAGCTTTCTGCGTGATGTTGGTCTCAATAAAGTTCATTTGGTATTTTTGGAGTGCCGGGTTTTGGAAAGAGGAGGTGTGGCTAATCCAACGGCTCCGTCTCGTTGAAGTAGAAAGGCTGAAATCTCTTACAGCAACTTATTATGATAGAGGGATCAGATTTTGGTATCTGATCATCAACTGGACATTTACAAAGAAAAGGCAGTTTATTTAACCTGACAATGGGATGGCCCTAAATATTTCTATGGTTATCAGTGATAATAAATGATAATTGAACTAACTGAACTTCTATATTCAGTTTAAATTGAATTAGCATGATGCTGATTGAACTAAGAAAGTTTACTTAAAAAGACATTAAGCTCATTTAACACGTCTGAACAACTTTCTGTATTAAGTTGACACAATTTAAAAGTTTAAGTCAAACACGGACTTTTTTAACATGATTATTTTACAGTAAGGAGAATCAATTGAAGGTTAACACCTTCAAAAAAAGTAAAACATCAAGATGCATGATGATAATGTCCAAGTGCATGCAAATGGATATAAATTGACCACTATAGATTGCACAACATTAATCACTTGCTATTTATGCCTTATTGCGAATTTGGACTTTACATCACTCATTTGTAACACTTATTAGATTTGCACTTCTTGCTAAATGCTAACTGTATTTTATTAGCTTAGCACTTGCACTCTGCAGAATGACAATAAAGTTTAATGTAATCTAACGTAATATAAGCTTTGTTTTCTTTATGCTAAATATACATTTTCTTTTGTTTTTCTGTGTGAAATGTTTTTTAGCCTGGCTAGTAATATGTGCAATATTTGACCTCTTATAAACGTATTACAGCATGCCTGACTGAGGTGTAATTGGGATGCAAGAGATCTGTAAAGTATTTGACTTCAGTTGAGGCATGCCTGTGCATATGTATTAACATGAGCTTTGGATTACCGTCAAGCATAATAATTACTTAAACCTGCTGAGCTCTAGTCCAGATGCAAACACAATTTAAGAGCACATATCGATAGCAGACACTCCGCTTTTAGCCATTTTCAATATACCGTAGTTACAACATTATAATACAGAACCAATCTAGTCTAATTGCATCACCATGCATTTAAAATATTTCACTAATATGTCACAAAACTATGCCATAAATATCCATATTGAATTATATAAATGCAGTTTGCTGACAGAACTGTTGCTATAATATCCCCCATTAACAGTAGTAAAAGATGTCTACTTACAATTCTACAGACTCGGCAATCATCTGTAATCAGCAGGACATTCACAAAGGAAATCCTAATGCACGGCAAAAAGCTTTTCCAACCATTTTCTCCAGCAAATCTCTCTGAATTTAAGCAGGCAGTTGTCAGCAGACAGCCAAGCCTCTATGTTTACAAATACTGCAAACTGTGACAACTACACAGTGTGAACATGAAGCATTGTGAGTGATTTCTGAATGTGTGTGAGTTATGAAAGAGTACACTTGCTCCTATAAAACACACACTTACACAATGTTACAAGAATAATAATCAGCTTACAGTACCATGACCCTATACTGAAAATCGAAGCATTCAGGGGTAAAAGGAGCTTATAAAATACACATACAAGTAGGAATGGTCTGGATGCTGAACTTGTCGGCAAGTCGTCCAACACCGAATTAGTTGCTTAGTAGGAATGGAAATCAAAAGGAAATGTAAAAAAATCCGGTTCTGAGTCCACTTAACGATTCTTTTAGTACTTTTGAACAAGAAATATTTGGAAATAAGAAATACGATTCTTAAGATTCTAGTAGATTTTAAAGAATCAGTTCATTAGAGTCATTCATTTGGGAATTGGGCTACACTGGTTGCACTGTAGATTCAAAAGAATCAGTTCATTAGAGTTATTCATTCAGGAATTGGGCAACACTGGTCGCACTGTAGATTCAAAAGAATCAGCTTGTTAAGAGTCATTCATTTGTGAATTGGACTACACTGGTTGCACTGTAGATTCAAAAGAATCAGTTCATTAGAGTTATTCATTCAGGAATTGGGCAACACTGGTCGCACTGTAGATTCAAAAGAATCAGCTTGTTAAGAGTCATTCATTTGTGAATTGGGCTACACTGGTCGCAGTGTAGATTCAAAAGAATCAGTTCGTTAAGAGTCATTCATTTGGGAATTGGGCTACACTGGTCGCACTGTAGATTCAAAAGAATCAGTTCATTAGAGTTATTCATTCAGGAATTGGGCTACACTGGTCGCATTGTAGATTCAAAAGAATCAGTTTGTCAAGAGTCATTCTTTCGGGAATTGGGCTACACTGGTCGCACTGTAGATTCAAAAGAATCAGTTCATTAGAGTTATTCATTCAGGAATTGGGCTACACTGGTCGCATTGTAGATTCAAAAGAATCAGTTTGTCAAGAGTCATTCATTCAGGAATTGGGCTAAACTGGTTGCACTGTAGATTAAAAAAAAATCAGTTAGTTAAGAGTCATTCATTTGTGAATTGGACTACACTGGTTGCACTGTAGATTCAAAAGAATCAGTTCATTAGAGTCATTCTTTCGGGAATTGGGCTACACTGGTTGCACTGTAGATTCAAAAGAATCAGTTCATTAGAGTCATTCAATCGGGAATTGGACTACACTGGTCGCACTGAATGTTTTGCACTGCTGAGTCAGCTGTTTTTTGTTTTTTTAAATGGTATCCAACCCTATTAGTTAGTATGGTTGACAAATTAGTTTATCTTGTAGACACTTTAGCTTTTATATATTGTTTTTTGTTTTGTTTTTTGGAGGCGCTTTAAATTCAGAGTTCTCTGAGAGGCTTTTAGCATACTGACAGAATAACACTCTCACAGAAGTTGGAGATGCATCTAAATGTATCTAATTTAATTATCTGTCACTACAGCCATCAAAGCACCACAAATTCACTTTCTCAACCTAAATTCATAGTCCTCACCAAAAATGTGAACCCACAAAACCAACAGACTGTAATAGGTTTGTGCAATAAAGGTTACAGTTATTTATTCAGTTTCTTTGTTGAAAATCTCATTGTCAATTAAACAAAACTATTCAGGGCTTCCAGAAGACCGATTAGTTGACTAGTCATTCAAACAACTTATTTGAATATATGAAAGAAACACTTAATAACTTAAGAACAAATATTTAAGATTATATTTATAGATTCTTACCTCTAAACAGAGACGACACATTGGGTCCACAGACGAGCCCATTCTAACAGTGCACCCTCCAGTAGACACACTCTTTGTGTCGGTCTCTATCTATCTGACTTCTCTACACATGTCAGGTTGCACTGGCACACCTGAGCCTCTATTACACAGAATAGGCAGGTAATGAGGGATCAACTTACCTGCTTTAATACACACCACATGAAATATTAAAGCAAACCCCCTTCTGTGTGTGTACCAGTTTGTAACTATGTGCTTTGAAACAAAGTTTCCAAATATTATAAGCATTAAAGTTGAAGTGTGTACTTGTTTAGATGTTCAAATACGTTGTCCTATCCCAGCAGAATACGTACAGACAACATTATTATTATATATATATATATTATATATATAATTCCATTTGGTGACGTTAAAGATGCAGAAAAGCCTTAAAGTGTGTGTAAACTTTTAAAGATTGGACAAATGTACTTACAAACTTCCTCTTCAGTTTAACTTTTGGGTCGGCTAAGCTCCTCCGCTCCATCTGGGTGGGCTCAAAATCAGAATCAACAAGGTGGTCATCTGCAGAGACGCTTTTCCTTAGATATGCCGCCCGGCGACGGAAATGCAACTGAGAGCGTGGACGGAGGTCAATGGCACCCGGAGCGCCATCCCCGTCGTTTTCATCTTCTAGATGCCACATCTCACCTGAGACGGAATAAGAAACCGGTAAACATTTGTTGATGATGGTTTCATCCCTCATCCCTGAATTGGCTACATCACTCTACCATCTCCTCTCCACCAATAGCTGGTGTGTGGTGGGCGTTCCGGTGCACTATGGCTGCCGCCGCATCATCCAGGTGGATGCTGCACACTGGTGGTGGTTGAGGAGATTCCCCCTATACTATGTAAAGCGCTTTGAGTGCCTAGAAAAGCGCTATACAAATGTAAATTGTTGTTGTTGTTGTTGTTTCTCTGAACACTGCTTTTGTTTTGATCCCAATCATGCCAACTGTAACGGAGTAAAATTTTGTGTTGATACGACAAAGCAATTAAACGTTAGAGCATTACAAAGTGTCCAAAAGCCTCTCCAAACACATAAATCATAATAATTGTACATAAGTACTAATTACACATGCAAACACAACAATGACTAAAGGTTTGCATAGCATGCAGACATGATTTCAGTCATGAGATTTCACAGAGTGAGTTTCATTCTGTGTCATTTGAGTCATCATTGAGTCTGTGTCATGTATTTGGCGCCATCTCCTGGTGGTCATATGTAACATTGTGCTTCATGTGGATTATCTAATGATCTATACATCTGATTATCTTGTGTGTGGACTCGTTTGAAAGATAATCACAGACTCTAAATAATGATATATGGATGGATAATTTATGTTCTGTTTATTTTTCTTGACGTTATAAGTAAAAACGCGGCATATAAGCAACACCGACATAATTGTCAAAGACATATACTTAACTATTACTCGATACATCTTTGTCTGAGAGTAAAACAAATAGGCTGGTTGTATTCTTCTCTTTGAGAGCTTTCCAACGACATATGACACGTGGATATTTGATGAGATTGATGTTTTTAATGATTGCAATAATATGTATAATGCAATTTTTTTTTTAAACTATCAAAACGGAAAATTTCTAATTTGTCATAATGTCTACATGCATTGGAAAGTAGAGCACGCCACGTAGTGGTGGTGGCGTAGTGGTCTAAAGCACATAACTGGTAATCAGAAGGTTGCTGGTTCGATCCCCACAGTCACCACCATTGTGTCCTTGAGCAAGGCACTTAACTCCAGGTTGCTCCGGGGGGATTGTCCCTGTAATAATAGCGTCTGCCAAATGCATAAATGTAAATGTACCATATCATAAATGGCCATACTTTTGAAACAGTGAGTATTTTAATGTTTACAGATTGACAGAATTCACTTCCATTGTAAGCGTCTCATTGTAACCCAGATTTTTTGGTACAAGTCGAAAAAATTATGCCACAAATGTTGTCGACTGTGCTTAACTTGTGTTGAACCTTAAAGAAATAAGTGACACATCTTGCCCCACTCTCCCTTATTCATGTTGACATGAGTTATTCATTTCTGGGTCAATGTTTCTATGCGATATAACGTCCCTCATTTGGCACAATGCCAGTATAATGAGCAGGTCAATCATGCTGAGAAAGATGGCTGGGATTTTGGTGTGTTTGAAACAGCTGTTGGCGATGGCAGTTGCTAAGCAACTAGAATGGGGAGGAAGCCAAAGACTTTAGGTTTAACGTTGGAGAGATGGCAAAAACAATGCTACACAAGAGTAGCTCAGCTGTGAGTATTGTGGAGAAAAGCGTGAAGGGAAAAAAAGAGAGAGGATTTGGCCCAGCGGAGCAGGGAGGAAGTAAATATCGAGTGCATGCAGATTAGCGAATGTGCTAAACAATCACACATGGCACTTCTCGTTCCAAATGCATGCTGAAATGTTGTCCATTGACAAATCTGTCGAATCTCTCTCTGGAACGTTTGTGTATGACATTTAATGCAATTTTGGGTAGGTCAATAGGTCAAATTAAAGGATTCACCATTCACTTCCATTGCATCTTTTTTTCCATACAATGAAAGTGAACGGTGACTGAGGCTAGCACTCTGTCATCTCTAATCTAACATCTCCTTTTGTGCTCATCTGGAAGAAAGAAAGGCATACAGGTTTGGAATAACCATAACAGTACCTGCCGGGGGAAGCGTGCAAGCTTCAAGACCACCAGGACTGGAAGGAAAACGTCGGTGACGTTCAGGTTCAGAAACATTTTCTGACAGCTGCACGCGCACGACAGCAGGGGACTGGGGAATGCTGGGTAATGTTCTGGATTTGGCCAGCAGAGGCCTCTGTAGCCGTCGCTCCAATGACCTGGAACACAATAAATCATCAATATTTGGAATCATCAGGTTGTTCTCTGCTTCGATAAACTTGGAAATTCATATTCCCATGATAATGACAAGCAATCCAGGCCCCGAAACCGCAAAGCAGCCGCAAATCATGAGGTTCCCTCCACCGTACTTCACCGTTGGGATGATGTATTCATGTTGGTATCTGGACCTCCGTTTATGCCATACGTTGTGCTGCGTGTTCTTCCCAAACAATTCAACCCTAGTGTTGTGGAGTGTAAAAGTGGTCTTTTTGGTGAATTTCTTTCTGGTACTGTTAATTAGGGGTTGACCAATGTTTTATATTGGCCGATGCTGAAATTTACAGGACAGTGTGGCCAAAAACAATTTAAAAACAGCAACTACTGTAAGATAAAAACATAGACTGTAAAAAAAGATGGCCGACGCCCTTCGCTCTTTTCCATTGGTGAGAACTGAAGCCGCCAGTGTCCCGATATGGCGCTGACATCTTGGGACTTGAGTCTGCGCAGTTGCGATTTCGGGACCAGACCTGCGCAGTAGTGAGCAGGAACTAAAGCCGCGAAATCAAGGCCCCACCCTCACTCTCGCTGAATCAATCGCAAGCACACGCCCCTGCACTTTTGACTTATGACGGTGTGAAATAATTAATTATAGAAATTTTGATATTCAATTTAAAGCTCAAATCTCCTCAGTCCTCCGAAAATCCCAAAAAAAGTCAGTTGGTGCTTCAGTGACTACTTCAGTGAGAACCTGTCAATCACAGCTGTCAATCATGATGTCACAGCAGCATTTTTACAGCATCAAATAACTGAAAACAAACTTATTTAGAAAACAAACACTTGAAATGACATCAACGTGATAGTTTCTGTCATTTACTGTCGTTTCTATCTTTGGAAAAAAGATATGTGAAGTGTAATTGAATTGTTTAGTTGGTCTCACGTCCCATTGAATAACATGGGGAGGCGGGGTTTATGACCTATACTAGGACCAGCCACCGGGGGGGCGATTAAGACGTTTTGGCTTCACTTTTGAGGGCTTGTGCGGCACACTTGGTATAAAAATGCTAAATTTAAAGCTCAAGTCTGCAATTAATGTGTCACTAGCATAACCAAAGGGAATTGAATAAAAGTATTCTTTTCAGCTAGGTTTGTTGTTACCGTCTGTTATTGATTAAAAAAATCAGATAGTTCCATCTCAAACTTGCCATGTAGTGACGCTCAAACAAACAGAGCAATGTTTTAATATTCGCAGTGTTTGCACTTTGAGAAAATCAACCTACGGCTGGCTTGGCTGCACATGAAGCTGAGATACAAATAATTTTTATAGAAAAGAAATTACACTTCAGCTTTAAATTAACACCTTATTTACTCTCAATTGGCTAAACATAATTATGTATTATTATACTATCCATTAGGCTGTTGGTAGATTTAGGAACTGACACCAGGCGCAATAACAACTTTTATAGGTCGCCAGAAATATTAAATGGCAAAATATGGCAATTAATTTACCTAGCTGGCCAAAGCAGGGGTTTTATAGTTTTAAACTTTTAATTTATTTGTAATTTCTATTTTATTTAAAAAAAAAAATCCAATTTAGTATGGTTTTCACTATTTTACTTTTATTTTATAATTTTATTTTTTAAGTGTTTCCTAGTTAATTTTTATTTTAGTTTTAGTATTTTATGAGAGCAAAAGCTAAAACATTTACCGATATAATTTCATATATGTTTAACTTCATAAATTTTCCCTGGGCAGTCTTGTGTTCCTGCTATTGGCTCTTTCAACTTCAATGAAACTGGCTGTAAACATTTCAAATTTAAAGATCACCTATTATGGTTTTTCAAATATGACCTGTCATGTAGTGTGTATTACCTATGTAATTTGGTAACAAAAACCCGCCTCTGGTCTTCATTGGCTGCTCGCGAACAGCTTTGACCCGCCCTCAAACACTACACCAAGCGGTAGACCAATCATAACAGACTGAGACATCTGACCAATCAGAGCAGAGTAGGCTCTCTGAAAGGAGGAGTTTAGAATTAATCCTTTGGAACGGACCAATCAGAGCAGAGTAGGCTCTCTGAAAGGAGGAGTTTAGAATGAATCCTTTGGAACGGACCAATCAGAGCAGAGTAGGCTCTCTGAAAGGAGGAGTTTAGAATTAATATTTTAGAACGGACCAATCAGAGCAGAGTACGCACTCTGAAAGGAGGAGTTCAGAATGAATCCTTTGGAACGGACTAATCAGAGCAGAGTATGCTCTCTGAAAGGAGGAGTTTAGAATGAATGCTTTAGAACGGACCAATCAGAGCAGAGTAGGCTCTCTGAAAGGAGGAGTTTAGAATGAATCCTTTAGAACGGACCAATCAGAGCAGAGTAGGCTCTCTGAAAGGAGGAGTTTAGAACGAATCCTTTAGAACGGACCAATCAGAGCAGAGTAGGCTCTCTGAAAGGAGGAGTTTAGAATGAATCCTTCAGAACTGACCAATCAGAGCAGAGTAGGCTCTCTGAAAGGAGGAGTATAGAATGAATCCTTTAGAACGGACCAATCAGAGCAGAGTAGGCTCTCTGAAAGGAGGAGTTTAGAACGAATCATTTAGAACGGACCAATCAGAGCAGAGCAAGCTCTCTGAAAGGAGGAGTTTAGAATGAATCCTTCAGAACTGACCAATCAGAGCAGAATAGGCTCTCTGAAAGGAGGAGTTTAGAATGAATCCTTTGGAACGGACCAATCAGAGCAGAGTAGGCTCTCTGAAAGGAGGAGTTTAGAACGAATCCTTTAGAACGGACCAATCAGAGCAGAGCAAGCTCTCTGAAAGGAGGAGTTTAGAATGAATCCTTCAGAACTGACCAATCAGA
Source organism: Xyrauchen texanus (assembly GCF_025860055.1). Lineage (NCBI taxonomy): Eukaryota > Metazoa > Chordata > Actinopteri > Cypriniformes > Catostomidae > Xyrauchen > Xyrauchen texanus. The sequence continues at coordinate 3,068,451 of NC_068316.1, forward strand.
GCAGAATAGGCTCTCTGAAAGGAGGAGTTTAGAATGAATCCTTTAGAACGGACCAATCAGAGCAGAGTAGGCTCTCTGAAAGGAGGAGTTTAGAATGAATCCTTTAGAACTGACCAATCAGAGCAGAATAGGCTCTCTGAAAGGAGGAGTTTATAATGAATTCTTTAGAACTGACCAATCAGAGCAGAGTAGGCTCTCTGAAAGGAGGAGTTTAGAATGAATCCTTCAGAACTGACCAATCAGAGCAGAATAGGCTCTCTGAAAGGAGTTTAGAATGAATCCTTTAGAACTGACCAATCAGAGCAGAGTATGCTCTCTGAAAGGAGGAGTTTATAATGAATTCTTTAGAACTGACCAATCAGAGCAGAGTAGGCTCTCTGAAAGGAGGAGTTTAGAATGAATCCTTTAGAATGGATCAATGAACGAGTCGTTTTTGACACTGCAATTTTTTTTTAATTTAAATTCTGCAATTTAAATTATGAGCAAATTCAAATGTTTTTTGACCTTGGATGCATGTAAATCTATTGTATGAGACCTTTAAAACAAAATAAGGCACGTTTAAAAACCATAATAGGTGCTCTTTAATATAATATACTGTGCATCAAAAATATATATATATATATATTTATATTTCAGTTAACAAAAAAGTTTTCACTGAATTTTCGTTAACAAAAGTAAGACCAAACAAAAGTGCATACCGGTACATCTTACCCAAAGTGCGCGTGATGTCATCAGCATAGTATGCGCGGACTGTCTGCGTGCGAGCGTTCACGTCTAGTGCTGACTGTGCGCCATGGGAGAAAGGTGCCTCAGGTTGTTCCTGGCAGGGTACTCAGCCTTACAGGCTCCATATGGTTAGGATTAGGGATGGGGTGGGGTCAGGGCATCTGCTGCCTGCCAGGAACAAACTCAGGCACCTTTGTACAATGTGCAAAAGAGTATCACAACCAGTCATACTAAGCATGCATCAAACAAGTCCATATGTGCTCATGGTCAAAGGAGTACACTTTTCAAATCTGAGAGCTCGACCATTTGACACAACGACAGGCGGAAAAACAATGTATACTCTAACCTTAACATTACATATTCAACAACAACAGAAAACACTCATTTTAACCTGAAAGTATCAAATGAGAGCATCTTAGTTTGATGTTTGCATGAATTATATGTTTCGTAACATTAAAAGTGTTCTACTCAAAGCATTGAGAATGGAGTATAACAGTGTGTGGGCAGATTTGGCTCTCTGTGTCTGAATGTCTGGCAATGACGGGCCAGTAAATTCCAAACTGTGTGAGGAAATTCTACAGCAGAATGTGACGCCATCTGTGTGATCCGAGCAGCCGTTGAGTTATGCAACATGATTGCGATCCAAAACACTGGAGTAAATTAAAGCTACAGCTCAAACAAAAGATATTCTGTATTTCACAATGACTAGGACACAGTCCAGAGACAATAACCTCACAACAAACATCCCGAAAACAAGTGAGAAATAGAGCGTTTGAATAAATGCTTCTACTATTGATCAAATATTAAAGGCTTTGTGCGGTTCTCCCAACATCGGCCCTTCCCGTTTAAACCATTTATCCAATAAAGTTGAGCAATGCTAAATTACGTTATTTGCACTGTTAGTTAAAGGGATGGTTCAACCCAAAAAAGCACTTCCTCACAATTGTTGAGTGCGTTACCATGGAGACCTAGCACGTGTGGAGACTTCACGCTATTCTCCGAGGCATCCACGCACAACTCACCACACACCCCGCCGAGAGCGAGAACCACATTATAGCGACCACGAGGAGGTTACCCCATGTGACTCTACCCTCCCTAGCAACCGGGCTGATTTGGTTGCTTAGGAGACCTGGCTGGAGTCACTCAACACACCCTGGGTTCAAACTCGCGACTCCAGGTGTGATAGTCAGCGTCTTTGCTCACAGAGATACCCAGACCCCTGGTGAAATGATGCTTTAAATAACTTTATTTCTATTAACATTACAACGATGTTGAATCACTTAATTGATTGTGGATATTATATCTTCATTAAATGAAAGGTACTAAGTCAGTAGGATTCATTATTACTTGCTATGAATACATAAAGGAATTCATTCATAATCTGAATACAAGACAAGATTAAAATCCTTTCCATTATTACCTCGGATGCAAAAGGGAATTGTGCAATAACTGGGCAGGACTACACGCTTATTTTTTAATAATGGAAGATGAAACTTGTTTGAAACTCGTCTTAATGTCTCAATTCTGTTTGGTGCTTCTAGTGGCACAAAAACGGCACACTTGACCTTTAAAGCTAAGATTTGAGACTTGACCTCGGACTTTCAACACGGTAAAAAATCTGTAATTTTAAAAGATTGTAAAAATGCTACAGTAAAAGAAACGTTAACTCATTAACAGGAAGTTACCGTAACATACAAGGCAAAATATTCTAATATATTTAACAAGACAAAACTTGTAATTTTACAGTAAACATTTTGTATTTTAGATGAGTAAAAAGTTTGATTTTACCACATCATTTATGGTAAATATTTACATGTACTTTATATGGTAAACTATTGACAAATTTATAGTAAAAAACATTAATCAGGTGTTGTCAAACGTCCTGTGACATCACATTTACTTAGTGTTTATTGCATTATATTATAGTGTCACATGTGTTACCCTGATGTGTTTGTCTCTACGTGTGTATTAATGATTTCTTCTGGAAGAGTCACTCTTGATGAACTTTAATAATTATGTGGCTTTTGTAGTACTACGGTGATTAACATTAGATTTAATATATAGTACCAGAAGGTTATTATATTAAGTTTAGATAATTTAATAATACAAACGGGAGTAAACCGTAACAGGACATCCTGTAAAGCCTGAAACATGGTCACGTGGCAGGGCAGAGGGCGGGGCCGGGTCGTGATGCTAAACACCGCCCCCCAATGAGGCTAATTAAGCCCTCGAGAGGGATAAGAGTGACCGGAGACGGCAGTGCGACAGAGAGAGAGATATACGGGCAGCTGCCCGACACCTGTGTGTGTTTGTGTCTTTTTAGTTTATTATTAAATTATTATTTATATTGACAAGCCGCTTCTCGCCTCCTCCTTTCCCATTAATCCCTTTACACTAGCATATAAGTAATCCATACGACTCCAGAGGTTAAATCTATATCTTCTAAAGTGATGCAATCACTTTGAGTGAGAAACAGATCAATATTTCGATATGTATATCTCCACTTTCACTTTCACTTCCAGATTTATAGTAAAAAAGTACTTAAATATTGATCGTATTCTCACCCACACCTATCATATCTCTTCTGAAGACATGGATTAAACCATAATCTTTAAGCCTTTATGTGATTTTTGGAGCTTCAAAGTTTTGGTCACCATTCACTATAATTGTATGGACCTACAGTGCTGAGAAATTCTTCTAAAAATCTTCATTTGGGTTCTGCAGAAGAAAGAAAGTCATACACATCTGGGATGGCATGAGAGTAAATGACGAGAGAATTTAAATTTTTGGGTGTACTGTCTCTTTAAGACTTGAGGCGTTATCTTGGACTTTCAAAACAATGTAAACTGTGAAAAATGTCTGTAATTAAACAGTATAAAAATCTGGAATTGGTTAATGGGTAGTTACTTCAACATACAAGGCAAAAAATAAAGCTATTAATTCGTTTTCAGGCAAAACCTAACAAAATTTAGCAATGTTCATGCTTAAAATAAAACGGTAAGAAAACAGTTTTTTTTCTTAGCCCATGGGCAAATCGTTTTTTTCTTATTATAAGCATAAACTTGACTACATTTTGTTAGATTTCTCTGAAAACAAGCAAAAAAAATAATTATTATGTAGTTTTGCTCTCAAACTAATTTAGCGTGTTAAATCTTTTTAGACATTTTTACAGGAAAACAAGACAAAAAAACATATCAGTAAGAAAATTATTTCACCTGGTCCATTCACACCATTTTACAGGTGTATGACTAAAACATCACTGTTGCCCTGATGTTTCCTCCATCCAGATTTTCTCATTTCATTGGCTCTCGCCCCGCCCATTTTCTGCCAACCCTATGACCCGCCCATCTCTGCTCTATCCAGGTGAACTGACCACACTTTAACCCTCACCTGGAAATATTACTGGCGTCAAGATACTATTAAAAACGCCTCTAAAAAGATTTTTAACATCCACTCTATTTATCAGCCGTTTAAGCATTTGCTCACTGAAGTACCGCCACATAAATTCCTATAACAGCAGCATCATTAAATGATTAATCAAATATAGCGTCTGTTTTCAAAATAAAAGTCATGAAACTGGTTTAAAAATTCATCCGTGCACACGCATCATTTCAAGAGCTACACCAACACCACATCCACTCTTAAATCTCTTTCACACTGTCTGTTATTGAAGTACCTGGCCTCGGCTACCGTGCAGCAGTAACTGCCACTGCGTCGGGCATCTCTCCGAGCCACGGGCTCGTCTCTGGAACGGCGACGGCTGAAGTAATCCGTAAGTTTCCCGAAACTTGACATTCTGTCCTTTGTGTCCATGCACGTGCGTATGAATATACCGTCTCTTGACAGTCCACAAACGTGGTCACCAGCAGTTCTGCTGTTTACCTGAGTATCATATTAATCATTAATTCATCCCTACATTGTTTCCCCCTCTAAAACAGCAGTGGACGCGGCACGGGAGCAGTTATCTGCCTGTCTGAGCGCTGCTCACTCACACACTGAAAATAGCAACGCTTATAACTTCCTCTGAAGAGAAGCAGCGGGCACAGAGGGTCTCCCCCCTGCTGAGAGAACGATAGAGTGGCACGAGTTTAGAGTGTCTTTCAGCATTGTCCCTCCGGAGCATCACCAACGCTGCCGCAACATCATCAACATCCGTATCTCACCATCCGTATCTAACCAACCATATCTCACCATCGCACTCTCTCTCCCTCACGTGCCAGAGCAGGGGAGGAAAAAATGAATGAATAAAGATGAATCAAGGTTTTAATGTGATTTGGCAAGAAGATGCACACGAGATACACAACTGCTGTGCATTCAAAACAATGCCATCTCCATTTTTGTGCATGCATGCATGTGTGTTTGTGTGTATGTGTGTGAATCATTCTTTAAACAGAGACGAGAGTGGGCTGCACTTGTGCCTTTGTGGACTTCACAAAATCAATAGCAGAGGAGGGGTCTTTTTTTGCATCATTTTTCCAAAACCCTTTGATGACATCGCACCTATGGCAGGGTTTTAATACAAATGCATTATGCTTTGTACTAAATTGTGTCATGCTTTATAAACGTGTAAACATCACAGACGAGAGCTATGATGAGAATGGTTCATTGTTTCCATAGGGAGATTAATTTGAATGTTAACTTCTTAACCTTTAAAGCTCAAAATGTTGTTAATCGATGGTATATAGTTAATTTTAATAAAACTACATTTTAAAAAAATCGTGTTTATTAGCCAAATTCCTGGTAAAGAACTACACTACCCATGATTAGGAATGGGACAATATATCTAATTTTCGATATATCACGAACCAAAAAAATGACTATGGAGCGGAGGGGGGCGGGACCGGGCGTGCAACATTCTAGCCCGGCCCCCTCCGCTCCACCATGACGAACCATATTGTGGCAAAATTTGCAAAGTTGTTTTCGGATCAGATATGAAATAACCCGTCAAACATCATAATCTCTCTAATGCTTGATTTTACTACTGCTGTACTTTTATCTACACAGTTTAAGTTCTTCTAGAAATTTAAGATCTGGGAATACCTAGAAAACTCACCTTGTTTTGTTGAAAAGTGCTTGACTGTTTCCTCCGTCTAATGTGTGTCCATCAAAGATGAGGCGACTCCACTTTCATTGAATAATGTGACTTAATATCCTTTCTGTTCTTTACAGTCAGATAAAAATGTAAAATTAAATATTAATATTAATCTCACACGGGATGGATGCGCTAAAGAATCCGAGATATCCCCAACAGGAACACTGTGAGCCGCTCGTTGAACTCTTAAAGTGACAGTAACATTATTAGTGTTTCTTATACAAATGAATGTAAACTCAATGTTATTACATTATTTTATACAGTGGTAGCTCATATCATTATTACATTTACCATTTCATGATCTAATGTTAATTAATAAATAAAGTTACATTTGTATTATAATATTGATGACAAACAAATCTTCAGGACAGGTTTTGTTCAGTTCTGTTGCTTGTTCTGCATCTGATCAGCCTGAATGCTGAATTAAAAAAGTTTATTTGTTTGTGATCTTACAGAGAAACTCTTATTATTTAAATTTTGTGCATTTATATTGTGCATTAAAGAACTTTATTTTGATGAAAATGTATAATGAGCATTTTTCTCCAAATTTTCTGTAATATTTTGCCATTTAAGTGTTATTATATAGAATCGATATATATAGAATCATGAACCTCATATCATATATCGAAGCGAATAGTGAGATAACCATATCGTCTCATGCCTACCTGTGATCCTGAAGAGAAACCATCCACAAATCAGAGAATCATGGCAAACAAAGTGCACCAAAAGAGCTCTGCAGCAACCACCCACTCCAATGACGCACAGTGAATGATGCGGTAGAGTCGCTCTCCCTACACTCTCAAACTACTTATATACATATATGAATATTTAGCAATACAATTAATATTGCTTACTTATAATCAACAACATTAAATAAATAGTTTTATGTTTTTCCATTGTTTTTAATTCGATTGCGTTATTCGCGATGCTTCATGGGATTGTAGTTCATTCCCTCATAAAAGACGTTCAGTACACAGTCTTGTATTTTTGTCTTTTTTGTCAGATCTTCAAATACATTTTGCTTCAAACCTAAATTGATAAGGTTGTGATTCACCTCAGAGCTGGTTGGTTTGGTTCATGGCTTACGACTCTTTTATGATGTATTTTATGAAATCCAAGTGGAGTAAATTATTGCGAAAGTCCACGTCCACATGAATACATTTTAGTTTGAAAACGCATCTTTTTCTCTCCGTTTTGGCTGTCCGTCCACACTGAGATGGCGTTTATCTCCGCAAAAACTGAGCTTTTTGAAAACGCCTGTGTGGACAGAGAGCGTTACGAAAACAAAAACACTGTTTTCAAATGCATCCGGATTAATGTGGACGTAGCCTAAAAGTAAGCCAATCATAAGCTGATTCCCCAATAAAGCGTAAACTCTGTGGCACTTTCAAAACATTGCCCTGTTTGTTTGAACATCCCAACCAGCCCAACATATCAACATTAGATCAACCAATGGCAGGAGTTAGGGGCGGGGCTAAGTCCGGCCAATGGCAGTTGGGGGGAGTGTTCAGGAGTCATTATTTTTGCGATTCCGTTTGGTGATGCTAGCATGGACCCTTTTAACAGACGCTGTGATGAGGAGGAGGGTGTGGCCGGCCGTGTCACGAGTCACCTAATCAGCCGGGAGGGGGATAAAGATGTGCCGGAGCGCCAGTTCAAAAGGGAGCGAGACAATTAAAGACAAGAAAAATCAATTCAGTCCTAGTCTATCACATTAAACAGTGAAGGGGTTTGAATACTTAAAACGGTACATCAAGAGCTCCTGATGCGTTTTAACATAATGAATGTTGATGTGTGAGTAGATGATAATGAAATGCAGTGAACATGAAGACTTACTCCATCAGTGCGTCTGTCCTGAATACATCAGCATATCATTGGGCTAACACCAGCAGAGCCATCCTGAGAGAAAGACAGAACGAGACCGGTAATGATTTCTGCTGCGATTCGTTTTCACATGCAGGAAAAGAGGAAACAGGCAGCAAACATTTCAAGAGTTGCTCTTCTTCACCTTTAAGCACAATCTCCATTGTGTCTAATGTTTGTTTAAAATCATTTTTGGTATCACTCTTGACTCTGAACTCATTTGCTAAAGAGGTCTTTCACAAGTTCAATGAAAAGTCACAACTTGCATAAGTTATATAAAAAAATATCCTGGCTCTTCCAAGCTTTATAATGGGAGTGAATGGTACCTCAGATTTTGAAGCCCAAAAAGTGCATCCATCCATCAAAAAAGCAATCCATACAGCTCCAGGGGAAGGCCTTCTGAAGCAAAGCGATGCGTTTTTGTAAGAAAAATATCCATATTTATAACTTTATAAACTATAATCACTGGCTTCCGGTAACAGCCGTCCGTGCGTTCACAAGAGAGTCGAGTTCCGGCGTATGACGTAAGTGTAGCGAAAGCTCCAGTGAGAAGTGACGAAAGCAAAATATGGATATTTTCCACACAAAAACACATCACTATGCTTCAGAAGGCCTTTATTAACCCCCTGGAGCCGTATGGATTGCTTTTTTTGATGGTTGAATGCACTTTTTTGGGCTTCAAAATCTAAGGTACCATTCACTCCCATTATAAAGCTTGGAAGAGCAGGATATATTTTAATATAACTCCGATTGTGTTTGGCTGAAAGAAGAAAGTCATATACACCTAGGAAGGCTTGAGGGTGAGTCAATTATGGGATAATTAAAATTTTTGGGTGAACCCTTTAAGTAAGTGCAATTTAAATAAGATATCTTACAGAAATGAGCATTTGGACCGAGAAAGTGCTAAATCGTCATAAAAAAATAACGTCATAATGCAACAAAATAAGGCTTCATTTTCTTCAAGCAAAAATTATTATTTCAGAAGCATTTTATAATAAGGTTATGTTCGTTCTCATTATTTAATTACATTAATTAACATGAATCAACAATGAACAATATTTGTACAGTTAATTTCAATATAAACTATTGCATTTTTTTAATTAAAATTTGAACAAAAATTGGCGTAACCCTAAGAAAACCTCCTGATATTTTTTACTAAAAATTCCTGTGTAAAAAATATGTATAAAAAAATATCTATCTATATATCTATATATCTATATATATATATATCTATATATATATCTATATATATATATATCTATATATATATATATATCTATATATATCTATATATATATATATATATATATATATATATATATATATATATATATATTATTAATAATTACATTTTTTTAGTTTACATTTTTAATTTTAGTATTAAAATTCATAATATTTTTTATTAGGGTAAGTTTTTTTATTAAGAATTTTTTAATTATTAAGTATTTATTTAAATTCAATAAATTAATAAAAGTTCTTGATAGATTTATTTTAATATATAATGCTTAAAAATTATCTCTTAACAATTATATACATATTAAATGTAATTTTCATGCTAAAACAGATATATAAAGAACTACTAGTACAGCACGAGTATAAAATTGCTTAAGTAAAGCAGTGGATAGGTTCTCTGCAATATATGTGGTTATTATCAATTGACTTATTGCATCCATGATTTTTGTCTTTTCGAGCGTGTGTATATAATGTATTCGGGCTCCTTAGGGCTTTACATTATTTTTACATTATTCCAGCGTCTCTACAAGTTCAAACACATTCACACCTCGACATGTGCAGATGCTCTTCGCATGACCAAAACTTCATCAACATATGCTTTACAAATCTGTCAATAAGATGATTGGACATGTTAACCTTTCGCTCACACTTACAGGATACTGTAATTCATGAATCACCAGCCTGACAACTCTTCACAGCCCTCCACGCTCACTTCTCTGCACTCGAATCTATGAGTCACTTCACTGAATGTCAGGCAGGAATAAAAGAGTACACTTCACAATGTGTGTCATGTTTCACAAACAGAATGAATGGAGGAAATGACACACTTCATATCAGCTAATTTCCCGTGCAACTGGACAAATGTGTCTCAATTCAATGTCACCCACTCACACACTTTGTGTTCCATCTGTTAAACTCACGAGCAACAATAACAGCCCTTTCCTTCAGTCATTATAATGGCTGTATGTGTGTGCATGAGTGCACAAGCATCCTTTTCCTGACCCCGCTGTATACAGACACGCCTTGACATCTGACTTCCTCAAATCCTCAACCTGCGATTTCATTGATCCACAGACAAAAACACACACTGCATATAAATGTGGACGTACCATTGATTTGTACTGTTTTATGAAAAGCTAATTGGGTAAAATTGAGCCAAAAGTTGTTGAGCATGGGTTGTTGTTCAATGTCCTTTTCTGCATATCACGGCGCCGTTTTGTGGTCCGTTCTGCATAACGCGGCGGCTCATTTTCATGCCGCACGGTTCTCCCAATGGCCAGTTCGCCCCTGATCACCCCAAAGTGCGTCGGCCCACTAGGAAAATGCCCGGTATGCCAGATTACCAGTCCAGCCCTGACATCACTATTTGAAAAAAGTCATTTTTGATCAAATCTAGACAGCAGCCATCACTTACACAACTTATCCTTGAGTAATCATGCTAAATTGATCATTTGGTACTAGAAAATCACTTGCCATTATATCAAACACAGCTGAACAGATGTACAACTAAACAAGAGGATAAGTACATCAGAGTCTCTAGTTTGAGAAATAGACGCCTCACATGTCCTCCGCTGACGGCTTCATTGAATTCTACCCGCTCAACACCAGTTTCATGTACAACAGTAAAGAGAAGACTCAGGAGGTCTTTTGGGAAGAACTGCAAAGAAAAAGCCACAATTGAAACAGAAAATCAAAAAGAAAAGGTTCGAGTGGGCAAAGAAACACAGACACTGGACAACAGATAATTGGAAAAGAGTGTTACGGATCTAAACCCCATTGAGCTTTTGTGGGATCAGCTAGACTGTAAGGTGTGTGAGAAGTGCCCGACAAGACAGACACATCTATGGCAAGTGCTACAAGAAGTGTGTGGTGAAAGGTCAAGTGCTACAGGAAGTGTGGGGTGAAAGGTCACCGGAGTAATTTTTCATGTTATTAATGTCCTGGCTATACAGTACATAGTGATCAGTTGAATGCCACTTTGGTGAATAAAAGTACCAATTTCTTTCCATAAGAGCAAAGTCTGAACATTATTCTAAACTATTGGCTGCCAGTATATTAAAACGCAATTCGCACAAAATTATTAGGCCTACATGAAAACACCTCTAATATGATAAACATATTTTCAATTACTGAGTTTAAAGTCATTTTAATAGTCAAAATGTAATTTTGTAACCGTCCAGAGACATAAAAAGTGACAGAAATTGATCCTAATAAATAAACATTATTTTGTCATATCATTAAATAATAATATTTTGACATTTTTTTAGAACTAGGGTTAAGAAAATAATTATGACATTTTATTTAAATGTATTTAGTGACTCTAAAAACATAATGTGGTGTAACCAAGTTCAAAAATACGAAAATATATACATATATATGAAAAATATACACTCATGTGTTAAAAGAATTAGGGAAAGTATTGAAATTACATTTAATTTGATGGTTACACCACATGACATTTTTTTGTCATTAAATAAAATTGAAATAAAATATAATAATAATAATAATAATAATAATAATAATAAATTACCTAACCCTACTCCTAAAAAAAAAAAACGTGATTTATATAAACATGTAAACACCTTCAGAATGATCAGGAAATGCATTTTAAAAAATGTCACAAATTAACAACAAAACAAAGTACAAAATAAACAAGTGATTGTTAATTTCACACATTTTGAAAGGTATTAGATGAACTTTAGCCCAGCTCTGGTGTGTACAGGTGTAAATGTGACCGTTAGCAACAGTGACTCAAGGCGACATCTGATCGCCATGACAACAGCAGCAGAGGACGAGCACGCAAAACCAGAAACCAAAGACCAACTTGACCAAACCAACCAAAGTTTATACACAGATACACAGCTGCTGAGATTGGTTTAGACACTCAATTGGTTAAAAGCATGTCTCAAACATAAACATACATACACACACACACACACACACGTACCTCCAACACAAAGGGGTGTCCGTGATAGTTACACACAAACTCCGAACGCTTCAATCAAAGTGTGAATTTTTTTTTTTTTTTTACTTTATAAGTGTTCCGGGTTGTTGTTGAGTTCCTCTGAGATCTCTCAGATCTCGCTGGCCACTCACTGGCTGGCTGTGTCTCTAAACATAATGAACTACCCAACTAAACCACATTGTGGCATCAAAGGCGCGTTTTGAGCAAGTCGGTCCACTCGGCGGGCAGCCGTGTAGCCAACTATGTAAACAAGCGCCATAATAGTGCAGCTCCTATCTACTTGAATGGGGAAGGACCAAAATCTCTAAATCAATTGGTCGATATTACAATCAAAGAACATATTTCACATCAGCAGTAAAAATCTGACAACAATGACAAATAAAATGCGCTTCTTTAGCTCAGTTCCCGCCAAAAATAAAATACAATAAAATAACTATTTTTGTCAGGCTGGTCCAGCTACTGCGCATGCACGTTCTTCCGTTGACTGACAGGCAAATAAGTTCACCCCAAAATGAAAATTCAGTTGTTTGCTCACCCCCGTGTTGTTATAACCCTACATGACTTTCTTTCTTTTTCTTAACACAAAGGGAGAAATTGTGAAATAATTTTGCGCTTAGGCAGTTTGTAGTGACCATGTCTTCAAGTATAATTCAGAAGTCTAATAAATTATTCATGAGACTCATGATTGTTCTGAAAGCATACATTAAGGTTTGGTAAGAAACAAACCGAAATATGTGTTATTTAGTGAAAATTATCACTAACTGTTGATCTCCTGTGTGCATTCATGATAGGGCACAAGAGCAACGGTTCACGAAGCCTCCTTGTGACATTGGGGCGTTCAAGCGAAAAGTCATTGTGTTTGTCAAAAACAGGTTCTCCACAGTGGTAGTGACATCAGAACACAACACAGCTGCACACAAAACAGAGAACAGAACTTACTAAACATGTCTGAAGAGTTTGCAGTTGAAGAATTGATGCATTTCTATGCCCAGCCTTATTTTATTGAAGGTTTTTGGATGGTTCACGCATACCGTCGATTGTCACTGCTGGTTAGGACAAAAACTCTGATTAACATAGAAAATAAAAATTTTCTCTTGTGTTGTTTGACATCAGTTTAGGTTTGGTTTAGGTTTGTTTGATTTTCGAGTACTCCGTTAAAACATTTTTTTTTAAATAAGGCTGGGCATAGAAATGCATCAATTCTTCAACTACAAACTCTTCAGACATGTTTAGTAAGTTCTGTTCTCTGTTTTGTGTGCAGATGTGTTGTGTTGTGTTCTGTTGTCACTACCACTGTGGAGGACTTGTTTTTAGATAAACAAACAATATTTCACTTGCGAAAATTGAGAGTTCATGGTGAATTTGATGCAAACTTGCCAAAAAGTCACTGCTAAATAGTCTCTGGACAGCAATTGTTGCTGCAACTGTTTCCGGTGCGACACAAACTTGCCTTCCTCTAGGGGGCGCCCTGTGGCTCAGACAGCTGAGTAATTGGTAATTGACATGCACATGGAAATTTCTAGAACATATTTAATAAAACACTGACTATCATTGGCCAAGAGAAAAGTCACGAGTGACGAGTTACCGTTGCTTCAAGACGGATCATGATTTCAAGCTTGATTACACTTCTTAGTTTTTGACACATTCGCAGAGCGCTAGATGGCGCTATAAGTGTAATTGAGTCTATAATCATGATCACCAAGGAGTACATTTTGGTCTGTTCTCACACAAAAGCTATTAGATCGCTTCAGAAGACAATGATTAACCTTTTCGCATGTGAGTTTCTCCTGTACAGATGGACCCACTATATATATGCTTTATGGAGCTTCAAAGTTTTGGTCATAATTCATGTGTATGGACCTACAGAGCTGAGATATTCTTCTAAAAATCTTTGTTTGTGTTCTGGAGAGGAAAGATAGTCATACATCTGGGATGGCATGAGGGTGAGTAAATAATGAGAGAACTTTCATTTTTGGGTGAACTGTCCCTCAGTAGTGCTCAAAGTCAAGGCATGTCAGTCCAGTCTGCGGCCATCTTTGGAAAGTTCTACATCTACTTGAATAGGGAAAGACAGAATCTCCAAAACAGTTGATCGAGATTATGACAATGTTAGCGGTAATATCTGACAACAATGGTATCATAAATTGTGCTTCTTTAGCTCAGATCACAGAGATTACAGTCTCTGCTAAGCACTTTTAAAATAAGAGAATTCAATCGTTCTAGTTTAATATAAATGTTATAATAGCTTTAAACTTTTGGAGTGAAATTCTTTAATTTGGGCTTTTCCCCACACCTGGACTTTTTAAATACCAATCTATTTTAAATTTAGCCTATAAAAAGTGATTTAAGGTTTCATTTAAAAACTGTCCCAACTGAAGAATCCCCCATAGTGCTGAAGTTGTGTCCCTTGCTATTATAAATATGTCAACGAAATTGCAAAATAAACAATGTTTTCAAAACAGCTTTCTGAATACGCCCCTCGTCTTCTGTTGTTCAAACAGTCAGACAGCCCCGCCCCCAACAACGTTAACCAACCAATGGCGTGATTTGGGGGCGGGGCTGTCTCCAAGCAGGTCCAAGCAGGTCCCTCCAAACAAACACAGAATTTGTATAGCCCCACAGACATACAGTGTTTACAGTTTTACTGTTGCTCTGTTGCTTGGATAAAAGCATCTGCAAGAATAAATAAATGTCAAACTTGAACCAGAAATAAAAAGGATGCATTCAGACAAGTTCACTTGTAATATAGCCAACATTATGGATGAGAGTTTCATACCGGTTCAGATACACTGGGTGACCCACAATTACAAGATCAGACTGAAAATGCATCAGAAATATCATTCAAACTCTGGAGAAAACAAACTGCCCCGATGCTGTCCCTCTCATGTAGGGGTCTTGGACCTGCATCATCTTCTCAGAGCTCTTCAAGAACCCTGAATACAACAGAAACACTTAAGCTGGAAACTCAAGCTTCCTCTTTTCCCACATACTTGAGATCTGGATCAGCACAAAGTCCTGTTTTAAAGGATTAATGGAGTATGGTTGCACCAAACGGATCTGAATTCTGCAATGATTGTATTACTCGAGTAATGGTTCTTTGGCTATAACTAAAGATTTAATCTTTATGTGATCTTTAAAAACATTATTCTGTGAACAATCTTAATACAATATTACTTATATAGAGGAAGGACCATTTGAGAATTGAGCTAACAGACAAATAAATAAATAAAAAGAATGTGAGCCTAAATTAATAAGAAATTAAATTGTGTAATTTAAAAAAATAAAAAAATGTATGAAAATAAAATCAGTTCAACAGTTCAATTTAATACAAATTTGTTATGAAATTAAAATGTGTAAAAGCTCAAATAAAAAAATTTAAAAATTATGAAAATAAAATCAGTTCAACTGTTAAATTTAATACAAATTTGTTATGAAATATTATAGAGGTTTCCTTCACCAGTTTTCTTTTAAAAATAAAGCAGGAATTATGTTTATATTATTATTTACCTATTTAAAGGTCTGTTTTCTCTATTTTTACTCTATTCAGAACACAATCCCAATTATTTAGAGTAAATAAAATCATTTTTATCCTATTTGTTTTATTAGAGAATATATGAACTTCCACTGTTGGCCACTAGAGGGAAACCTTTGACTGTTTATTATTATTATTATTACCACTACTACTATTATTATTATTATTATTGTTATTATTATTGGTCCATGGATAACATTGTGTAACCATTTATTTATTTAAATTTATTTCCTAATTTTTTATGCCTCAAAAGTATAAAAGAAAATGGCCATTATTCCCCACAAACTTTGCTTTTGTGACCAGGACAGTGATATTTTGAAATGTACCTATTTTCCTGAACATTCCGGATAGATTCAGTGCTGAGTAAACTTGGAGTAACTTCTAGAACTTTCTAGAACTTTCCAGTAGTATATAAATACAGCGGCCTTAAGCCCACCAGTTCAGTTTAGTTCCAGCTGTCTAAGTGAACACATATCTGCATATTTCTGAGATGGCATCAAGAGACTGCAAGCATGCGGCAGATGCATTTTGCTATTTCTGTGGCCAAGAGCGTAAAAGTACTCTGTGGAAGCAACGGCTAAGATGTGTGAGGCCTACAAGGCATATTTCGGCATGCCTGTCAGGGATCAAGACAAACACTGGGCACCTCATTTCACCTGTGGGCAATGCAAAACAACTCTGGAAGGTGAGATGGACAATTGTTGCTCGGAATTATCTGTTATAAAATTTGTTTATTTTTAAAATTGTAAAAGTTTTTATCGCTATCCCAAGAATTTGGCGGGAACCCACTGACCACTCAAGCAACTGCTTCTTCTGCATGGTGGACCCTTCCAAACATCGGACTGGCAAGAATGCACCTGCTATCAAGTATCCGGACCTTCCTTCATCCATCGCCCGGCACCACACTGCCATGAGCTCCCCGTACCCACTCCTCCGGAGAGAGAGCAGCCATCTTTAGAAGAGAGCAGCCAGTCAGAGTGCGAGGAAGACGTTGTAGATCCAGAAGACAATTTTAGAGGTGGACCTGAGGAGAGAAACCCACACTACCCCAACCCAAAAGACCTCAATGACTTGATTAGAGGTCTTGGTCTCACCAAGTCCAATGCCGAGCATTTGACGGCTTGGCTCAAGCAGTGGAACTTGTTGGATGAAAGTGTGAAAGTCGCAGATCAGAGGAAGCGTTACCAACCTTTTTCCAGCTTCTTCACCCGTCAAGACGGGCACTGCTTCAGCCACAATGTGACCAGTCTGTTTGAGGCGATCGGAGTCGCCTGTCACCAGAATAAGTGGCGCCTCTTTATTGACAGCTCATCCAGGAGCCTCAAAGACGTGCTGCTCCATAATGGTAACAAGTACCCGTCTCTTCCGCTGGCTCACTCTGAGCACCTCAAAGAGGATCACAACAGCATCAAGACCTTGCTGGAGGCCTTGAAGTGTGATGAGTACGGCTGGGAGGTCATAGGAGACTTCAAAATGGTGGCATTCCTGATGGGTCTCCCAAGGCGGTTTCACCAAGTTTCCCTGCTATCTTTGCCTTTGGGACAGCAGGGACACCAAGGCGCACTTCCACAGGCGGGACTGGCCACAGCGGACCGAGCTGGACCCCCGGAAGCCACCACTGCACATCAAATTGGGCCTTATGAAACAATTTGTCAGAGCTCTAGATAAGGAGTCGGTAGCCTTCAAGTACCTTCAAGACTCCTTCCCAAAGCTGTCTGAGGCAAAGGTCAAAGCCGGTGTTTTCGTCGTACCACAGATAAAGAAGATCCTGGGGTGCAATGAATTCCCCAAGAAGCTCACTAGTTTGGAGAAAGTGGCTTGGAACAGCTTTGTCGCAGTGGTTCGGGGTTTCCTGGGGAATCACAAGGCCGAAAACTATGTGGAGCTGGTTGAGACTCTGGTGAAGAACTACGGCACAATGGGCGGTAGGATGTCCCTCAGATGTTCATGTCCTTGATGCTCATCTTGATATATTCAAGGAGAACATTGGAGCATACTTGGAGGAACAAGGTGAGCGCTTCCATCAGGATATACTGGACTTTGAACGCCGCTACCAAGGACAGTGTAACGAGAACATGATGGGAGACTACATTTGGGGGCTAATTTGTGAAAGTGATTTACAGTATAATCGTAAATCTCAAAAAACTACTCACTTCTATATCTTTTTTAGCCATGTTTATATTATTTTAGTATAAATACATGTTCATTTGGATTCATATGCTGTTTTTTTCTGACTTTATGTGAGCGAAAAGGCACAAATTTGCCCGTTTTCTCATTGGAAATAGGTACATTTCTAAATATCACTGTCCTGGTCACAAAAGTAAAATTTGTGGGGAATAATAGACATTTTCTATACTTTTGAGGCATAAGCAATTTGGAAATAACACTTACTACCCAGGAACAAAAGTTGTGTTACATAGTGTAACTTGCTACTACAGTTGTCCAGCAGTACTGTCATTCCTCCACTAGATGTCGCTATATATCATAAAATCAAAACATCAAGCCTAACAGCTCAATGGGCTCCTGTTACTTTTGCTAATCGAAATTAAACTGCATTGTAGGTTAAAATACATGTAATATACACGTATAAAAAACAGTGAGTGTGTGTCAAACGTTAAAGCCACTCTTCAGGTTTAGGGTACGTATTGATTTTACTACATTCGTTTTTTTAAATATATGAAGCAACTTTTTCCATCTCTTTCATTCCCCTTTTTTAATTTAGCTCAGGCCTAGTTTCGGTTTGGTGGGATATGATGACCAGCTTAATTTAACCACATCCGGGAGTTCCTCATAGAAGTCGAATTAGCGGGTAGAATGGAAATCAGCATGACCCATATGAGCTAAAAGGGGGTGGGGCTTAGCGGCCCGGTCAGCTGCGATCGTTGAAATCGTTGAAATAATCCTAATTATTCTATTTTTAGTTTTCGCTGCGTGTTTTTAATTGAACGCCCATTATAGTTTCCCTGTGTCATCATTCAGTTGAAAACTCAATGTCTAGGCCGTTGATGAAGCAGCGATCTTGAGACAACGTTATCACGTGGTGTTCGTTACTTTTCTCAGCGCTGGTGGGAATGACCAATCACTGTCGTTTGTGATTAACAGATGGGGATTTAAAAAAAATAATTTTACAGAAATTACTCGAGCGTATTTTTATTTATTATAGCAGATAAACTAGTTAACACTCAGGACCTCCAGGACAAAAGTGTCCCCTCTGAAACCCATTAAAACGGCAATAGTTGATCCCAGTGCCATGACATTTTCCACCAGATGGCGCCCTTTTATCTCATGTTTAGCCTATGGAGCTTATACATGCTTTTCCCCTATTTTCTGTTTGCTGTTTTATAGAGCAGTGCAGGCCAAATTATGCAGCTAAAATTGTGTGTGTGTGTGTGTGTGTGTGTGTGTGTGTGTGTGTGTGTGTGTGTGTGTGTGTGTGTGTGTGTGTGGTGTGTGGGTGGGTGTGTTTAAAAAAACAGCAGTGGCATTATGTATACAAACTGGCAATTAAAGGGTTAAAATCCTGAAAATGAATGAATATTTGGTAGCTATAAACAGGACTGATGTTGTTTAAAATATCTAAGTAAGTAAAAGTGTAAAATAATATTAATATATAATATGTTTATGGCAGTTTTTAGACGTGGATATTTTTGTCCTCTAAGGTCCTGGATGAGTTTTTATTTATTTTATTTTTTTATCTGACACTGCACAAAAAAAAATAATCCATCAAAATCAATGTTGTTGCTAATCATTGACATATCCCAGACTGTGATAATACCAAAAAATAAAAAATAAATCCTCTTAGCATTTAGTATATGGAAAATAATTCATTTTTTGTGTGTTTATTTATTTATGTAAAAACAACAGTGGCATTATATAAACAAACTGGCATTTAAAGGGTTAAAATCCTGAAAATGAATGAATATTTGGTAGTTAAGGAAAGTGGAAAATAATATTGATATATAACGTTATTATGGCAGTTTTTTGACACGGACAGTTTTGCCAATAAGGACCTCTGAGTGGCGTTTTTAAATTGACGGACAAGGGTTACATTTTTATCATACAAAATTTTCCATCAACAGGTACTTTTGGCATGGGCTTTGATATATAAACACAATTTTTCCCCCCATAATTTTTTTATTTGGAATAATCTAAATATCTTATTCAAAAATAGATCTTTATTTTATGATAAATGGTTTAATAACGGTTTATTTTTAGTTTGTCAGCTTTTTAACAACCAAGGTTTTTTAATGACGTACACAGAATTTCTTTCTAGATACAGTATTCCAGTTACCCCCAAGGAGTTTGCCATAGTTATGGGAGCTATACCAACAGGAATATGTATCCTCTTTAAAAACTGCTTTTACTCTCCTACAATAATTAATACTTTTCCTGAGCCAACTAAAACTCCTATCGGTAAAATATGTTTTTCAGGAAAAAAAGATAGAAATAATAAAGTTAGATCCCTTTTTCTTATGGATATATTTTCTGTCTGTCCTGCAACCTCTTACTGGAATAATTTATTTAAAAAAATAAATTGGGAAAAGATTTGGTCCTTACCACAAAAATATTTTTTAACGAATAAAGTAAAAGAAGTATCCTTCAAATACATTTTACCCTGCTAAATACTTTCTGATTAAATATAAAAGTAATATTGACACAAGATGCTCATTTTGCCAAGTTCACACTGAAACTGTTTATCATTTATTTTGGTCCTGTTTCTATACTAAACGACTATGGGAGAATATTGAAACTTTTATTAAAGACAATACTCAGCAAGATATATCAGTAACTTTTAAATACATTATTTTTGGATACTTTGATTCTGATCCCATTAAAAAAAAACTGCTTTGTAACTAATTTAATTTTTTTATTGTCAAATTTTATATCCATAAATGTAAATTCACCAACAACAAACCAATCTTTATTGTTTTTTTGAAAGAGTTTGAAATGTACCTTAACACCATCTCGTCCTCAGTAAATAAGAAGGCGTTAAAAACATTTTTAATTTGTAATGACCTTAATTTATTTAGGCCTGCTCTAAGTGATGTATAACATATCTCACCCTCTTGATTTCTTTTTTTTTTTTTTTTTTTTTTGTATCTTCTATTTTTCATTTATTGTTATTTTCTTCTTTGTTTTAGATGACACTGTACATATTGTTGTTATATTTGTACAGTTTTATTTACAATTTTGTTACAGAAGTGTATATTATGATTGTTATCTTTGTATTGTTTGTATGCATAAATAAAAATAAATAAATAAATAAAAAAAAAAGGAAAAAAAAAAATGTATCATACAAATGCCTCAGATAAAGCAAAAGTCGAGTTGAGATTTGAATGCAGTTCAAGATCTAATTCGTCTTTTGTTATTTATTTTTTGAGCCCATGAGCGCCCCCTAGAGGAAGAATCAGTTTGTGTGTTGATCCAACTACATTTGCCGCCAATAAGAATTCACCCCTCTTTCCAATACACAAACTGCATGTTGGGAAACGGTCTTTAGAACTCCGTATTCTGGAAGAGAGTTACGCCAACCGTCCTAGCGCAGCGCCGTGATCGTGTGTGGATTTACGTCGATAACGTTCGATCGATTTCTCAGCGATTATTTCCATCGAGGAGCATGAGGGACCCTGCAGTAGATCAGAACAACCACAGTCACACAGCAACTCATCTACACACCAGCATGGATCGGCGGAAAAAAACAAGCACATGGATGGTGAAGGCGCACTAATATGAACTATTTTTGGAAGACATTTCGGAAGAAATTGCACATTTTGGATCACAGACGCTAAAGTTAAAGGGCAAATCAAGGAAGAGGAGACCAGTCCATCCAAAACATCTGCCCGTGCTTCGCTAGTAAGATCGATCGTTTTTTATTAAAGATTAAAATGGATCATAATATCAACACAAAACATAACGTGTCCAGCTGAGGTTATTTGATCTCGGTGTGTTTTTGCAGCATCTGTCTCTTTAAATGCTTGCTTGAGCGACAGTGGCATCATCAAATGTAACATTGTATCGCGTCTTTTAAAGTTGTTTCCTCAAAGTGATACATTGTAACGTTCTGTCATTGTTGCGGTGGAAGGTCGGGTCGTTCTAAATTCGAGTTTAATGGTGGTTCAAATATCTGGATCGATGCTTCTGAAGTAGGAAGTGAATTTGAGATGTGGGTGTAAATAAATGTTCTCACAAATATAGTGAAATATAGTGAGGGCACGTGAAGTGCTCATATGTCATAAAGCCTGAAATCGAATAATGTCAACAGGTTTGTGTGAAGGTTTAATGGAAGTCTAAATGGCATTATTACGTTTATGAGAAGTGTTTATTTGCATCACTTTGAAGAGGCTTATCAGAATGAATAACAGAAACATCAATGATCAATTATTATTCAGGGTTCTCCCTGTATATCTTTCACTCTCACGTCTTTGTCAATTGTTTATTTTCTTTATCAGTTCAAGTACAATGAAGCTTTATTGATAAGGCAAAGTACTTTCAATAGTTTCATTTGTTCAGTTTTCTGTCTGTCTGTCTCTCCTCTATCCAGCTGGAAGGAACTGTCTGTCTCTCATGGGTCAGTTGGCTTTAAAATTACAGTGTAACAGCTGTTAAGAGTGTTTGTGTGTGTGTGTGTTTGTCAGGGTAAATAAGTCCTTACTTGAATATAGATTTCTCACAAAATTGGCTCAAATGAGACAAAGCCTCACTTTGGGATTTTTGGAAGAACATTTATAGCATATTCTAAAAAATAAATAATAATAATATATATATATATATATATATATATATATATATATATATATATATATATATGTATATATATACATATATGTATATATACTGTATGTGTGTGTGTGTGTGTTATATGCTTTAAAAATGTAATGTGGTGTAACATTTAAGTAAAATGTTTTTTTAAACTTTCTTTGCATTTTGAATACACCAGAGTGTAAGCAATGTAATCAATAATTTCAACAATTTTTTTATTTTTTTTATTTTGTGCTTTTCAAGTTATAAATCAAACAAATATCATGAAATTGAGTCAAGAATATCAATCATTTTTTCTAACCTTTACACCATTTGACCTGCATAAAATGTGCCTTTTTTATTCATGTTTAAAATATCAGATATTTAATGACATGACAAACCTTCACACACCGTCTTGTTGTTACACCACCTGACTTTGGTGGGCAAAAGTTTTTCAAATATTAATCAAACTTTTAGAAGAAAATAGCTTTTGGTTATTTATTTTAGAAGAAATAATTGGAAATGATTGTTCTGCACTACTCGTGCCAAAATGTAAAAAAAAAAAAATATTTAAATTTTTTTCAAGAATTTCAGCATTTAATGAGCTTTAATTTACTGTCTACGGACATTTACACCAAATTACATTTTTACTTAAAAAAAAAAAGAGAAAAATATGTAAATGACTGAACTTAAAATATCTGATATTTAATGATGTGATTATATATATTATTTTTTATTTTTTTATTTTTATTTTTTTCAAGAATTGCAGCTTTTAATGAGGTTTAATTTACTGTCTCTGGATGGTTACACCAAATTACATGTATTACTTTAAAAAAGAGAAAAATATGAAAATGACTTTAAACTGAATTGAAAACATGTTCATTATAGTATTGGTGTATTCAAATAATTGTTTTGTGTGAATTGCATTTTTTTGAGTAACTTTATAGACCCGTGATGTCATTGACCTGTGGATTGAACCTGTGACCTAAGCGTTACTAGCCCCAAGCTCAACCTTGCTACAGTGTGTGTGTGTGTGTGTGTGTGTCTGCAGTGACCCATATTCTCATGAATCTCTATGCGTCTGCAGTTGTCACATGCCTCAGTCAGATATGTGTATGGATTGACTGTGTGTGTTATTTGTCGTTGTGAGCACAGTACATAATGGACTCTGTTATGGTTTCAATAAGTTATACATTGTTTTCTCACGTCACAAGAATCTGTAGCGGTGTGCATTTGCTTTTGTTTGGGTTTAAGGTTTTATCAGACTGGTATTGTTGACTGAGAGGGACGTCCTGTGTTTTACACTCATACTGTCTCAATTCAACTTGTGTGTGTGTGTGTGTGTGTGTGTGTGTGTGTGTGTGTGTGTGTGTGTGTGTGTGTGTGTGTGTTTATTTGAACATAGGAAACTGATCATGTTTAAATAACTAATTAGGCATTACAGCTTGAACGCATTAATGATCTTTGTACCTATGAAATTGATCAATGCCCCTGTTAAATTTGAGAATTTTTTTTAATTTGAATTTTGAATGAATAATATTTAATAGTGCATCTAAACAGTCAGTAAAAATGACGTGGACGGTTGGTCTCTGTTGGCTTTCTCGTCTCAAAACATATTTCTGTCCTTTCTGATAGAGGTCAACCGATAGTGGATTTGGCCAATTCTGATAACTAATGTGGTGAGAGAGGACGATAACAGATTTATCCGTTTTTTAAATCAATTTACAGAATGTCAAAAAAGTTCTTATTCTTTCATTACTATGACGGGCATAGACGGGCACAGACAAAGAGTCCTAAATGAATATAATCCCAGATGCAGATTATCATTCAAACAAAATGCCAATAATTACCAGAAAAAATGAAGCTTTTGTGAACAATGTGTGACATCAAGCCTGAAACACTCTGGGGACTCTTATTTTGAAATGAGCGGGAAATGATCAGTATGTATCGGCATAGATTGTAGACGATAACGATATTTCCAAAAAGCAAATAAACAATATATTGTTCAACCTCTACTTTCTGAAACTCTACATAAAACAAAAGTATTTTAAGTTGTATTTTATCTTGTTGTTTTATCAATGACAATAATTACAGGAAAAAATGGGCAGCTGTATTTGTTTAAATGGAAGCACAAAGATGACGCATAATTACACTCCCAAGTCAACCGGTTCAACTCGACTCGCTTTACTTTTCTGAGTTTGCTTTTCCACCGTTTGGTGCCGCCTCAACGTGGGCGGGATTATAGGATGAGCGTCATAGTTGCGCCGCCTCTACTGCCGTGACATCATCTTAAACGTGACACAAACTGACCAAAACAATAACACGACCGCTAGCTGTTAGCTACTAACGTTTAACATTTAGAGCTTTATTAATCCCCATGGGGCAATTCATTCAGACTGTCCTGGTGCTTCACATATACAGACAAACTTGAATACACATACATACAAAAAATCCAAATACATAAAATATATAAAGAAAAAATAATAATAATAAATAAATAAATAAATAACAAATTAGTCAGTTATGTTTGTTACATAAATTAATTGCTTCAGGCACAAAAGTACATTTATAATGGTTTGTGAGACACCTGATTGACCTTAAACGCCATCCAAGGGGCAACCACTCCAAGTAAAGGTTCAAAGGGTGTGTGCTATCTCTCATTATGTGCCATCCTCAACACTTGATGTTCATAACAGAATGTTAAACTACGTAAAGAAACACACATAATCTTTTAGCACATGTTTATAATACCTTGCAGATGATTTCTGTTATTCATAGACAATGAAGAAAACCAACATAAGAAAGAAAACGACAGAATACTTTCAACAAATGAATTATAAAAAGACCTTAGAATAGGTCTCTGTACATCAAAAGAATTAAGCTTCCGCAACACAAACAATCTTTGGTGTGATTTTATTATTTATTTTTTTAATAATGGCATCAGTATTTTTATCAAACTTCAACATGTTGGCAAAAATTGACCCTAAATACTTTTATTCCTCTACTACATTCACCTGTGTGCCATTAAGGGTGACGTGAAAGTGTTCTCTTACTAAAATTGATAACCGTCTCTTTAGTCTTTGAGACATTCAAGTCTAATTTCATACTTTTACATCAAGAGATACATATTACTAGCTCATTGTGCTGCATACAGCAGTTGTTCATGGTGATTTTACACAAGTGTAACAGTTAAATTGGTCTGATTGTTTTAGAACAGGGGTCACCAACACGGTGCCCGTGGGCACCAGGTCGCCCCCAAAGACCACATGAGTCGCCCGCAGGCCTGTTCTAAAAATAGCACAACTCAGCTGCGTATAAAATTGAATTTTATTCTGTTGCTATTCTTTTTTTTAATCACACTTGCATTTATATAGATTTAAAAAATGACAATATCTTAAAAATGTTTCTTATACATGAAGTTTAGATAAGTTTAGGTGAACTCTGACGTACTCCAGTTCGAAGGTCAGTATTGTGCGTGTGACAATACAGTGCTCGTGGAGAGTAAGCTAGCGGCGCAGCGAAGATTGGCGCTGAACACAGTTTCTTACCCCAAAAACATGGCAGAAAAAGAAAGAAAACGTATCACTTTCACAACGAATGGGAGTCGGAGTTCTTTTTACGACTGTAAAAGAAACCTGCGTGTGTCTTATATGCGGAGCGACTGTGGCAACGGCAAAGCGGCACAATGTGGAGAGACACTTTACTACGAATCACAAAAACTACAATAACTACCCACCGGGAAGCGCACTATGGGCAGAAAAAGCCCTTGAGCTAAAGACAGCTTTGGGTAAACAACAAGCTTTTTTCACAAGGCCGGCGAAAAAGTCACAAAAAGCAATCGAAGCCTCTTTTAGAGCTACGCATTTCCTGATCAAGAAGAAGGCATTTTCAGACGGAGAAGCTTGAGCCATGTGTATCATTCATTTCCAATCCTTTCATGAATGTGGACACAACAAGCTTTGCTGAGCAACTAAGTACAATGTTCAACTTGGATGCTGGACAGGTGGAGATTGAAATCATAACAATGCAAAATGACCTCCACCTCAAAGCCTACCAGGCTGCACCAAACTTTTGGTGCCTTGTTGACACAGAGAAGTACAGTGGTGTGTGTACAGCAGCTATGAAGGTTACCTTCCTGTTTGGTTCTACCTATCTATGTGAATCAGCATTTTCTGACATGAACTTCATCAAGAACAAACACAGAACACGCCTCACTGATGCACATCTGAAAGAGTTACTCACAGTTGCAGTGTCAAGTTACACACCAGATTACAATACAATGGTAAACAGCATGCAATGCCAGTCTTCCCACTAACAAAGAAAATTATACCAGATGTCAGTGGCAACATATCAGTGCCATGGCAAAGTTTAATTCAAATATTGAAGAATTGTTCGATTTAAAATGTGTGTTCATGACATGTAACAGTTATTATTTTATTAAAAATACAGCAGATTTGGTAATTAGTTCAAAATGTGACAAGATTTATTTAAAAATATTTAAGTTTTTTCACTACATTACAGACATTACAATGTACATAATTGATAACTTTTTGAAACATGGTGCAACATAGTTCATGATTTTTTTATAAGGTTTGTCAGTGGCTAGTGAAAATGGGACATTTTTCCTAAGAAATGTAATGTAAGTGATCATCTGAAAATTTAACAATTACTGAGATAAATAGAAATAAAGTGCTGAATATTGATATCTGTTTCCCACCTTGTCATTGTTGGTAATTATTGTGAGAAATCATAATCGTGATCAGAGTCTTCACATTATTAATAATGTATAAGGCAAACTAAGCAAATTTGTTATTTCAGAAGAGTGTATCAAACTGGTAGCCCTTCGTATGACTCAGTACCCATGAAGTAGCTCTCAGTATCAAAAAGGTTGGTGACCCCTGCTTTAGAAGCTTCCAGAAGCTGCTCAACTAAATAAAGTGAAGCTTTCAAGTGGAGTAACAAAACGTACCATCCTCCATCGGGGACCCCAACAACACCCTCCGTCCCATTGCTCGCCGGTCTCGATAGCGTCCATTTGGTCGAACCACTTCCACTTTTCATTGATGGCTCTGTAGTCACTTTTAACTTTATTTTACTGTTCCCTTCACTGTTGGGAGGTCCGGTGGAGCCGTGTGAGGGAAATAGCGGAGACACGTCCTGAGAGACTTTTTGTTTCGTTCGTCGCTAACGAGAGTAACATCTGCACCTCGTTTATTGACCACGATGTGGTTTTGCGCACAGCCGTTTCTTTTCACAATTTGAAAGTCACGTGAACAAATGAGCTATCGCTGTTGCTAACTTTAAAACTAGCAGGTTGATGCCGCGTGTCGCTAATCCAGTGACGCTGGTAGTGACGATTCTCTCTGACCAATCAGTGATCTGCAGGATTTTGACATCACATTTAGTATCTGCTCGGCTCACTTGGGACCTCGACCGAGGAGGTACTAAAAAAAGTATCAGGTACCAGGAACTATCCACAGCGGAAAACCCCCCCAAAAAGAGAGCAGAGTTGAGTTGTACCGTGCGGTGGAAAAGCCCCATAAATGACTTATTTTTCAGCTGATGTCACCAAGCCCTCTTATTTACGCATTTCTTTATCCATCTTATTTATTCCTGATGGATAAAACCTCACAGCCACCACCATTGTGTCCTTGAGTAAGACACTTAACTCCAGGTTGCTCCGGGGGGATTGTCCCTGTAATAAGGGCACTGTAAGTCGCTTTGGATAAAAGTGTCTTCCAAATGCATAAATGTAAATGTAAATAAATCACAATGTGGAAGTCAAGTGGGGTGCGCAAATGAGAAATTTGATAAAAATACACATTCAAGTGCTAAAATGTGCATTCGAATTTTGGATGTGTGCCAAGCACCGACGATGACGATCTTGTCCTAAAAGAGACAGTGCAACAAATAAAAGAGTGAGACGCATTTTAAAGGTTGCGTTTCCTTTTACGTTGACAAAGAGTCTAAAAAAAAAACGCAGCACTTCCACATGAGACGCCGAAAAAACGGCGAAACTTGGCACAACAATCAAGAACGTGTATCTCATGATTGCATAGACACCGACGGACACACAAACGTACTTGAAAAATGTCTATAATTAATTGAAAGGTCTCTAAAATCGTACAAATGAGGCTCAAGGTTCATTTTATTGTCATTCAGCGTGTACAGTATTTACATTAATAGCCTGTCAAGAACATGTCTGGCTCATGTTGCATCCTTGTCCGGGACAAGTGGACTTTTTGCCCGACCGGACAAGCAGACCGATTAAAACATCAATAACGTAAAAAATAACCGGCAATATTTGTGACAGGCAGGCCTGTGTCACCTATTAGAAAGTTGTATTTTATAATTTGCTAGTGATCTATGAACAGCTGTGCCCTGTTTGATTGACAGGAGGCTTATGTGTGTGTGCTGAACATGCGCTTGTGTTCCGAAAATGCTCATGCTAATGTACGCCCGAACGGTCAAATGCATTACTTGAAACCATTCTTCCATTGTGATAATGTATAGCCTTTATTGTACATGGTAGATCTTGATGCAATAACATGAAAACGTAGTTCGTAGTTCGGTGCATACTGTATTATGGCCGCGTATAGAGTGTTAGCGCATTAGCATCATGAATATAGAATGTAAACAAGACAAAATAAACATTATCTACTGCATATATATTACTTTAAATCTTCATCAAATGGTTAAAACGGCTTCTTTTACTGACCTCATGTGATTTCTACTCATAGAATGAGGCATGAAATCATTGATAACACTTTAATGTCAGATTAGTTTGTTTTACATTGAGTGTCCTCATATTTAAATGCTCACACCGGTGTGGCAGGTGTCTAAATGTTTGCAAACGGCATAGCATTGCTCAGCTGTTTCGAACTTAAATTTGGCTCTGAGCAATGAAAGAAGATCTTCGCCATGACGGGTCTTCAGTCACCATTCACTTTTATAATGTGCTGGGGGGAAAAAACAATGCAATTAAAGTGAATTGTGACTGTTAGGCAAAATGATAGCCTCAACTTCCTAATCGTGTTCCATGGAGGAATGAAAGCCATACAGGTTTGGGACAACATGAGGGTGACTAAATGATGACACTTTTTTTTTTTTTTTTTTTTTTTGTATAAAAAACCAAAACTGGCTATAAAATAGCTATATACGGTATATAATGGTTTCTTTTAGTTTGGGGCCCGGACAAGTTACGTTTTGAGGGCGTTATTAGAGTTCTCCAGGCAGAGGCTGAGAATTGAATCTGCGCATGCGCGCTGCTGAGTCTCCATAATCCGGAGAGAGAAACAGGCTGAAGAAGAACCGATTAAAAAAAAATAACTGCGACGTATGCGTGCACATCTGCGCATTTTTGACGCATGCACGTTCCCTCGCGAGCCCCGGGAAGAGATGCACGCCAGCACAGCTGTAGTTGCAGCTGTCTGTGTTTATGCGGACTGATCTTCACCGGAGCGCAGCATCATCCGGTCCAGAGGAATTATGAGTGACCGAAGAAAAACACCGGCGCACAGCATCCGGACGGGAGTGTTTCATCATCAGGAGACATCCGGAGGCTTTTAACCCGGGACCGGTATTAAAACGCACATCACTCCGGGATTGAACGGCGGGACCGGAGCGCTCTCGTCCTCACCGGGCCCAAGACCACTGCACCTCACCGGAGCCTTTCTCTGTGTGCCGTTAAATATTCATAGTCACGATCTGAGTGTCAAACTTGATACTCTCGTGCCTGTGAAGACGCAATGAGCCAATGCTATCACGTTATGAACATCTGCACGAGCTTCAGATGAGAGAATGACTGCAGCACCTGCAATCTGACCCACTGAACACCTGCACTGGGTCACAACCACAGAAAACACCTTCCGTGTACTATTTGAGTCCACTTTAGATTAGCTCTGGAGACACATGCATGCATGCACAGTCGCAGCTTTGTGTTCATTTAAGGACATCTTATTGGCTTCTATTGACTACATAACTATACATTTAATTGATATAGACAATATACTGGTATTGGCCAATATATATTGTCTGATTTGGCCAATATTGAAAGCAGATTAGGTGCTATTTTAAAAAAAAAAAAAAATTTTTTTTACATAGGACTTACATTTTTATTTATTAAAAATAGAATTTCAGTGCCTGATTGAATTAAGTGCTAATGCATTTTTTTTGTATTTTGTATTTTTTGCAATTATATTGCACGTTAATTATTGGTATTGGTCAGAATATGTATATTGGAGTGTCCCAAACGCATACCGCTTAGTTTTAATTAGACATTTTTACTAGTTAGAATCTCTAAAAAATGTCCAAATGTCCTGCACGATTGTGACCAAAATCATGAATCTTATCTTCCTATTTATGTTCAATAAATATAACTTGCATTTGAAAAACTTATTTTGTGTAAAGCAACTGCATGCCGTGTTCTTTAAGCCGGCCGCACATCCGAAACGAGCAAATTATACATCAGTAAATCAGGACTAGTTGCCAAAATGGCCAATTTCACATCGGCCCTCTTAGAGGCATAAATAAGTACAATTGGAATAATTTATACACTGAGTCTTTGGCTAGTTAAAATGATAAAATTCTGACAAAAATAAACCATTAAATAGTCAATTTTGATGCATGATGACACTTCACATTTAGATAGTTGTGGCAACTGAAATTGTAGCCTTGATTATTTATAAATTTGTACAAATTTGTCCCTCTCATTGAAGCACTTTCTGACTTTCTCCGACAGTTATGCATGCACAATTAGATGCATTTACATGCACTAACAGACTTGCATGCATGGAGACACACAGATTGGACGGTGGTGGTTGTTGTCTGATGAAAGGCACATTTGCTTCTGCAGCCTGGATGAAATGTGACTCATCGTAAGACAGCTGCGGAAAGATGACCCACAGAAAAAGAGACAGGCCGTGAACATGATTAGAGAGTCTGTGCTGTGACTTCCATGCATGCATTTAAACAAACGACATGATGCATCACTATTGTGGAGAGTAGACTGCATTAACATCCAGCTTTTAAACTTGTAAACTGACTGTTTTTGTCTCTAGCGGTTCAGCAATGCATTTTACTGCCCCTGTAGTGTCATCCACTCTCTCAGGTGAGATTACGGCAGGTTAAACGTCACCTGAAGCACAGGCAGACAGGTGTGAAGTTGAGCTGAAGGGCCCGTGGCCCTCGGAGACCTTTGGGAATCGGCACCCGGGCATCTTTAGCAAACAGACTTCATTGCACACAGTATGCGTGTGTGAACGCTGTCAATCAAACAGACTTCCTGTCGGTCACCCTCTAAAACTGGAAACAAATGTGTGACAGACTTGATGAAATGTTTGATCCACTAAACTGAGAAAGGGACGCTGTGTGGGTGTTGCTTGTTTTGGCTATGGGGAGTTCGGCCTCGTCTTTGACCACGGACAGAGAATCAGATCACGGGTTTGGTACCGCTCCGTTTCCGCCGGCCGCTCCAATGGGTTGGCTCAGAACCAGCCACAGCAGTCCGGTGTGGGGAACCACTTTCATCACGCGCCAACAACAACAGCAGCCCATTCCTCACAGAGAACGCAGGTAACGTGCTTGCACGAGAAGTGCGAGTGAGATTTCAGAGCTGTGGTGAAAGGGACATTTTTCAGTGAATAACAACTAAAATTTGGGTCTGTTCCTCACAAATTTAGATTTAAAGGAACAGTTCACTCAAAAATAAAAATTCTCATCATTTACTCGCCCTCATGCCATCCCAGATGTGTACGACTTTCTTCAGCAGAACACAAACTAAGGTTTTTTTTAAGAATATATCAGCTCTGTAGATCCATAGAATGCAAGTGAATGGTGACCAGACTTTTGTAGTTCCCGAAAAGCACATAAAGGTAGCCTAAAAGTGACTCCAGTGGTTTAATCCATGTCTTTATATGCATTAGTATAGGTGTGGGTGAGAAACAGATCATAATTTAAGTCCACTTTTTACTCAAATCTCCACTTTCACTTTTACATCTGAAAGCCACATGTGGTGCCTGTTTAGTTTCGCTTTCAAATCT
Source organism: Xyrauchen texanus (assembly GCF_025860055.1). NCBI lineage: Eukaryota > Metazoa > Chordata > Actinopteri > Cypriniformes > Catostomidae > Xyrauchen > Xyrauchen texanus. The sequence continues at coordinate 3,100,640 of NC_068316.1, forward strand.
GAAAGTGAAAGTGGAGATTTATAGTAAAAAAAGGACTTAAATGCTGATCTGTTTCTCATTCACACCTATCCTATCACTTCTAAAGACACGGATTAAACCCCTGGAGTTGTATGGATTCATTTTATGCTGCCTTTATGTGCCATTTGGAGCTTGAAAGGTCTGGTCACCATTCACTTGCATTGTATGGATCTACAGAGCTGAGATATTCTTGTAAAAATCTTAATTTGCGTTCTGCAGAAGAAAGAAAGTCATACACATCTGGGATGGCATGAGGGTGAGTAAATAATGAGAGAATTAATTTTTTTTTTGGTGAACTGTCCCTTTAAACTCACAAGTCATATGGACTAATTTTATGATACTTTAATAGTGCTTGGCAGTTCCTGGTCACTGTTTGCTTTTCATTGTATGCAAAAAACAGCATGAACTTGGTGCAAAACATCTCATTTTGTGTTCCACGGAAGAAAGAAAGACAAATGGGTTTGAAACAACCTGAGGTTGAGTAAATGATTACAGAAAGTTCATTTTTTGGGTGATTTGATGTAGTGTAGAAATGGAATCAGATCCATAAATACCTGCACAAGGTTGTTGGTGCTGTTTGATTTGCAAGATCATGTTTCATGAAGTGTCTGTCGGTACAGTGTTTAGCTCAAACATCTTGGACAGATTATGAATGTGTGCTGTTAGCAGATGGTCAGAACGAAGCAGATGGCATTGCAGACACTTTGACTGTAGGCATCTTTTACTAGAGGATTTTCCTTTTAAACACTCTGTGCCAGGGGGCACTCCATGCACAGACCTTTAAAAACATGCATGTTGAGAAATTACATTAGCACTTATTACTCTGTAAAAGAACCACTGAAGTGTTGATGTGAATTTAAAGGTATAGTTCACCCAAAAAATAATTCTGTCATCATGCAATCACCCTCATGTTGTTCCAAACTCTTTTGACTTGAATTGATAACCCCTTTAAAAAATATTGCAATATTGGTAATATTGGGTAATAATATATGGTCAACCCTGTCGAGGGTCGTTGAATATTTGTGTTTTATTGATTTTGTATTGGTCTACGACACAGGTGGGAGATTACTAATAGCCTAAAAATGAAGAACTAAAGACAATTATAAATGTCTTATAATTAAGACTGACTTTTAAACGAATAGGAAACATCAGTTGTGAGTCTTATATTATTTTATAATTGAATCGCTTTCGTCTTTGTTTCTTTAATACAAAGATATATATGAGCGAACCTGCAGTTGCGTTCACAATGCATGTGAAGCGCGAACGTCTTAAAGGTCACCCACCACTGATGCAGGTAGAGGAGCAAACTTACCCGCTCATGAAGTACCTGCATTTGGACGAGGAGCTTGCGAATAAGGAGCTGGATTCGGCTTTGACGCATTTGGCGGGTGGTGGGGGAAAATTCCACACTTTAATATATCTGGCGACTTCCCAGATCCACGGTTTTGCCATTTATCGATATTGTCAATCATCGTCTGCCTATGATTGTCGAAATCGCATCGGGAGATTTATTATAATAATAATAATAATAATAATAATAATTCCTTACATTTATATAGTGCTTTTCTAGAGCATAGGGATGATGATGCGACGGCAGCCATAGTGCGCCAGAACGCCCACCAGCTATTGGTGGAGAGGAGAGAGTAGAGTGATATAGCCAATTCAGGGATGGAGATTAATATGAGGCCATGATAGATGGGGGCCAATGGGGGGAATTTGGCCAGCTGGGATTTTTAATGACCACAGAGAGTCAGGACCTCAGTTTAACATCTCATTCGAAGGACGGTGCCTTTTTACAGTATAGTGTCCCGTCACTATACTGGGGCATTAGGACCCACACAGAACGTAGGGTGAGCACCCCCTGCTGGTCTCCCTAATACCACTTCCAACAGCAACCATGGTTTTCCCCAAGATTTGTAATACATCGTCAAAAAATGTTTTTATCTATGAATATTCTGTCTAAGATAATATCTTATCTAAGGCCGTATTTACACTTGGTCTCTTCATGCATTTTTGCTGATCGTATTGCTATTCGATCACGAATAGACCAATTGTAAATGCCTTTTCAGACTGGTATTAAATCTGATCTCTTAAACCACCTCTCGCTCTTGGTCATGTGTAAATGCATCTGGCTGTTCAAGCCACTTTTGTAAACTTTACTCCACCTAAACAGCGCTAGGTTAGCAAAGGGAACATGCGAAACACAGCAGATGCACGTTGTAGGAGAGACCAAACTTTTTTCTTTGTGTCATTTATTTGCTGCAAATCGCTAAAGAAACAAACTCACAATAAGTTTAGCTGACACGCATGGACCTCTTAACTACAGCAACACCCAAAGTGAAAAATAGCCCACGTGCACGGTGGATAAATCACATTTAAATAAAGTTTTAGGTGCAAGAAGTTCTTGACTAACTAATAAGTGGCCATCAGGGATAGATTAAAGATTAAAATGCTATGAAAGTGTAGAATACGTGCACTTTAGTCCATCCATCAAGCATAAGATTCAACTAAAGCAGCGGTACAGCTGTCAGGCTTGGAGATATGTCATTTTTGCCGCACCGTCTGTTGTACGCGGCTGTTCATTTCCAAAAGTTCCAGGAGTAAAACAAACAGCCTGTCATCAACCTTTTTAACAACTGACACCGCAGCAGACAGAATCGATGGGTCGGCTGTGTACAGTACGTTCAGTGAAGAGCACTTCAGAAGTTACAAGCTCTCGGCTTGAATACATAATACAAGACACACATTCATTATTCTTACTGCTAAAACAAATTCATTTTTATTTTCATGGAAATGCCAAGAGATCAGCAGTTACAGAAATACTCAAAACAATCACCCTTATCTAATCAGCCAATCGTGTGGCAGCAGTGCAGTGCATAAAATCAATCAAATGTTCATATCAACCATCAGAATGGGGAACAAAATGTCATCTCAGTGATTTGGAGCATGGCTTGATTGTTGATGCCAGATGGGCTGTTTTGAGTATTTCTGTAACTGCTGATCTCATGGGATTTTCACACACAACAGTCTATGATAACTCAGATAACCGCTCTGTACAATTGTGCTGAGAAGAATATCATCTCTGAATGCTGTTATGAGATGCGGGTTGGCACTGATTTGGCAGCACGAGGGGACCTACACAATATTAGGCAGGTGGTTATAATGTTGTGGCTGATTGGTGTGTGTGTGTGTGTGTGTATATATATATATATATATATATATAAATATATAATATATATATATATATATATATATATATATATATATATATATATATATATATATTGTATAATATATATATATATATATATATATATACAGTGAGGAAAATAAGTATTTGAACACCCTGCTATTTTGCAAGTTCTCCCACTTAGAAATCATGGAGGGTCTGAAATTGTCATCGTAGGTGCATGTCCACTGTGAGAGACATAATCTAAAAAAAAAATCCAGAAATCACAATGTATAATTTTTAAACTATTTATTTGTATGATACAGCTGCAAATAAGTATTTGAACACCTGTCTATCAGCTAGAATTCTGACCCTCAAAGACCTGTTAGTCTGCCTTTAAAATGTCCACCTCCACTCCATTTATTATCCTAAATTAGATGCACCTGTTTGAGGTCGTTAGCTGCATAAAGACACCTGTCCACCCCATACAATCAGTAAGAATCCAACTACTAACATGGCCAAGACCAAAGAGCTGTCCAAAGACACTAGAGACAAAATTGTACACCTCCACAAGGCTGGAAAGGGCTACGGGAAATTGCCAAGCAGCTTGGTGAAAAAAGGTCCACTGTTGGAGCAATCATTAGAAAATGGAAGAAGCTAAACATGACTGTCAATCTCCCTCGACTGGGGCTCCATGCAAGATCTCACCTCGTGGGGTCTCAATGATCCTAAGAAAGGTGAGAAATCAGCCCAGAACTACACGGGAGGAGCTGGTCAATGACCTGAAAAGAGCTGGGACCACCGCTTCCAAGGTTACTGTTGGTAATACACTAAGACGCCATGGTTTGAAATCATGCATGGCACGGAAGGTTCCCCTGCTTAAACCAGCACATGTCAAGGCCCGTCTTAAGTTTGCCAATGACCATTTGGATGATCCAGAGGAGTCATGGGAGAAAGTCATGTGGTCAGATGAGACCAAAATAGAACTTTTTGGTCATAATTCCACTAACCGTGTTTGGAGGTAGAAGAATGATGAGTACCATCCCAAGAACACCATCCCTACTGTGAAGCATGGGGGTGGTAGCATCATGCTTTGGGGGTGTTTTTCTGCACATGGGACAGGGTGACTGCACTGTATTAAGGAGAGGATGACCGGGCCATGTATTATGCAGATTTTGGGGAACAACCTCCTTCCCTCAGTTAGAGCATTGAAGATTGGTCAAGGCTGGGTCTTCCAACATGACAATGACCAAGCACACAGCCAGGATAACCAAGGAGTGGCTCTGTAAGAAGCATATCAAGGTTCTGGCGTGGCCTAGCCAGTCTCCAGACCTAAACCCAATAGAGAATCTTTGGAGGGAGCTCAAACTCCTGTTTCTCAGCTGACAGCCCAGAAACCTGACTGATCTAGAGAAGATCTGTGTGGAGGAGTGGGCCAAAATCCCTCCTGCAGTGTGTGCAAACCTGGTGAAAAACTACAGGAAACGCTTGACCTCTGTAATTGCAAACAAAGGCTACTGTACCAAATATTAACATTGATTTTCTCAGGTGTTCAAATACTTATTTGCAGCTGTATCATACAAATAAATAGTTAAAAAATCATACATTGTGATTTCTGGATTTTTTTTTAGATTATGTCTTTCACAGTGGACATGCACCTACGATGACAATTTCAGACCCTCCATGATTTCTAAGTGGGAGAACTTGCAAAATAGCAGGGTGTTCAAATACTTATTTTCCTCACTGTATATATATATAATATATATATATATATATATATTGTATAATATAATATAATATATATATATATATTGAATATATATATATATATATATATATTTTCAAGGTCAATTGCTACAGGAAGTGTGGGGTGAAAGGTCACCTGAGTATCTGGACAAACTGACCGCTAGAATAACAAGGATCTGTAAAGCTGTCATTGCTGCACGTGGAGGATTTTTTTGTTAAGAACTCTTTGAAGAAGTTTAAGAATTTTTTCAAATTGTAATAGTAATTTTCCGCATTATTAATGTCCTGACTGCACATTGTGATCAGTTGCCACTTTGGTGAATAAAAGTACCAATTTCTTTCCATAAGAGCAAAATCTGAACATTATTACAAACGTTTGGCCGCCAGTGTGTGTGTATTCTTTAGAGTTACATTTAGAGGTCGACCAATATATCGCAGAGGCCAAAAAATCGGCCAATATTCGAATTTTTTAATTATCGCATCGACTGATACATTTTCCAGTTTTGCCGATTTGTTTCTTAAGGACACGGGGCGCTTGAGAATCGCCTGCTTGCATGTGGTGTCTGTAACATGTAAACAAGCATTCACAGTCCTTTTTTTGTTATGTGCCATCGTGTCACTGCAATTATAGAGCGGTGTGCAACACAGTGTCATTTAAACTGTCCGCACATCAGACGTGTTTGGGCTCATAATGTTAAAGTGCTCGCCTGTTTCAGTTTCTCTCTCTCTCCTCAACAGTTCCTGTAACCTTTAGCTTTAACTGTCTTTTCTAATGATAAAAAGTAAAATATCAATAAAACTAATATCATATACCGTCTGCAAATATGCACGTTTCATTTAAACGGATGTAATCAACCTCACAAATCTTCAGCAGATCCAGCGTCCTGTGGAGTGCTCATTTATTTACCTCTAAAGCACTTATTCTATCAGCCTCTCCTCAACAGTTCCCGGTCACTTTTAACTGTCTTGTCTAATGATAAACCATTTGCAAATATACAGATATCTTGTTTAAACAGATGTAATTCACGAACCTCTCGAAAATCCAGAGTTTCCTTAAAGTGCTATCTACCAAATAAAAATTTTAAAAGATTATTTTTTACAAAGTTTTGTGGTTAATTGAGTCCATCCATCCATCCATCCATCTTCAACCGCTTATCCGTAGTCGGGTCGCGGGGGCAGCTGCTCCAGCAGGGGGCCCCAACTTCCCTATCCCGAGCCACATTAACCAGCTCTGACTGGGGACCCCGAGGCATTCCCAGGCCAGTGTGGAGATGTAATCTCTCCACCTAATCCTGGGTCTTCCACGAGGCCTCCTCCCAGCTGGACGTGCCTGAAACACATCCCTAGGGAGGCGGCCAGGGGGCATCCTTACCAGATGCCCAAACCACCTCAACTGACTCCTTTCGACGCAAAGGAGCAGCGGCTCTACTCCGAGCTCCTCACGGATGACTGAGCTCCTCACCCTATCTCTAAGGGAGAAGCCCGTCACCCTTCTGAGGAAGCCCATTTCGGCCGCTTGTACTCGCGACCTAGTTCTTTCGGTCATGACCCAGCCTTCATGATCATAGGTGAGGGTAGGAACAAAAATTTACTGGTAGATCGAGAGGTTTGCCTTCCGGCTGAGCTCTTTTTTTTTGTGACAATGGTGCGATAGAGCGAGTGCAATACCGCCCCGATTCTCCGGCCAACCTCCCGCTCCATTGTCCCCTCACTCGTGAACAAGACCCCGAGGTACTTGAACTCCTTCACTTGGGGCAATACCTCCTTCCCCTTAATTGTGAGACATATTGGTATTATATCGGCCTATCGGTCACCCTGCTCTCTGGATATCGGCATCAGCCAATAAACACCCATATCAATCGACCGCTAGTTATATATTACCCTGGCATTCATTGCATTCATTTTAATGGGATTAAAAATTCTGCTGTTGAGGGAGTGACAGTAAATTTGGTATTTGTCGTAATTTATCTCTCTCTATTTCTTTCCTCTTTTGGAAAGTCGTGGAAACGTAATAGTGGATTTTGTCTTTTGCTGTTGAGGTAAATGGGAACGGCTAACTAATATTCGCTGGGGTCTTCCATTCACCACTGTTGAAGGTTACCCTACTGTACTTCCACGATCCAAACCCGGAAATGTGAAGGGGTCCGTTGCACAATATATCACATTGCGCAAATGCAGATGTTTTTGCAGCTTAGTTTCAGTCATTTGTATTTTTTTTCTCTGGGAAGGAAGTTTTGACATGTGAAAGTTAAGCTGTAATAGTACAATAGAAGAACATTGTTATTCTTCATGACATGACCTCTTTAAATAATTTGCAATGGCTGTAGGGTGTCCGAGTGTGTCTTGTATTTCATGAGTCCAGTATTACAGTTCCAGTGAGAGTGTGTTTGTGTTTGATCTTTATCATGATGTTCTCTGAGTGTTTTATCAGTGGTAGAAAAGTGAGCTGATGTCCTCTCTGTGGCTTTACTAAGGATTTATTCCCATAGCAACAAGCTCCTATCACCTTAGCCAATCACAATTCAAAATAAGCTCTCCCTGTTTCTCAGTCACTAATGCACACAGACTGTCTCTCTCTCTCTCTCTCTCTCTGATATATGAAGCAACACTTTATGTATGCACATACAAATGCTTGGCCAAGGCATTACAAGTGCATGGTCCCGCTATACATACTTAACGCATGTTCTTCCATTACTGTAGTGTAAACAACTTTAGTACTCAGTGGGTGATAGTTTACTTCAAATGTCTGTGCCGTTACACTGTATGTGCAACTTGTTACATTAAGGGCCAGTACTAGGATGTGATCGTTTGGGGGGCATTTTCATCTTGACTTTAAGGTGGGCAATAGGTTCTCTCTTAGTCTGACTGGGGGGTATGTAGAAAAGATTGCAGTATCACTGAAGCATATAGGATCTGGGTTAGGGTCTTAAACTACTGTGCAAATGTCTGTATTATTCATAGATGCAGAACTGTCTTTAGCTCAAGTCTAAATGCTAGACCAGTGGATCGGGTTTTGCATCAGTACGCAGGTTTTACATCGGACATCGAGTGGCACCATAGTACCAGAATTCTTTATCATGCAAAATGAAACAAAAATGTTCTTAATATCATACAATTTTATGATTCATCTATTAACATTTTTATAGTTTGAGTGTTTGGATTCTAAAGGTCTCTTGAATTTTGATGTTATCATGCTCTCAGCAGTCTATAGGCATATTGTGGTTGGCACAAACCATTTTTGCAACCCGTATATAATGTGGCATGGTTTTTCAGGATGAGGGCATGTTGCATAACCAGGGCTGGACTGGGAAGAGAAATCGGCATGGGATTTCACTTGGGAACTGGCCCAAAAGTGGTGGGGGTGGGTGAGATCCAAAAGTTGGTTCGCTGTCCTTTTCTGCATATCGGGGCGCCGGTTTGTGCTCCGTTCTGCATAACGCTGCGGCTCATTTTTGCTTATCATGGCCCATTTGGCACGTTTCGCAGACGCACCATCGGCCCACTCGGTTCTCCTGCTGGCCAGTCCGCCCATGATCAGCCCCAAAGTACGTCGGCCCATTGGGAAAATGTCCGGTATGCCAGATTGCCAGTCCAGCCCTGTGCATAACCTGTCCATGTTTGCACCTGTCAAGTGACAGATGAACAATACAAACAATATGAAGCCTTTTCTGGCTTTTAACAGTTGACAAGTCAGCTTATTTTGCATCTTATTATTCGCATTTATCATTGTTTTTCACCCGTCTGTCTGTGACTCTGTGCCCAATTTGTATCGGGACCCCGCAGTTGAGTAATATTGTTCTAGTCAAGACCTTGTGCACATTCTCCTTGTAAGTTTTGGCAGCCTGAAGCCAAAAACAATATGCTGTTGTAATATTGTTGTATCGCACACAAACACAAACCATTTCTGCCCATAATTCCCTGCTTTCCAGCTATTTTAATAGGTCAATGAACACACCCGATAACACATTTTTATGTGCACACACTTTTTTTCACACATGCAAAATGCAGATTTCAAATGCACACCAAGTACATTCAAATACTCACACTTTTATTCTTTGCCGATGGCTAGTGTCACTACTGAGTCAGTCATTCACACACACACACAGTGGAATGGGATGATGGCCAGTTCTGTTTGAGCAGTGCTAATGACTGTGACTCAGTATAAATGTCTTGCTGCGTGTGTGTGATATATTTTCATGACATCGGCCAAATGTCTCTGCATGCTTACAGCAAACTGACCCAAAGACCAATAGGACATGAAACAGAGGTTTGAAAGTGTGCTCTTGTTTGCCAAATATCTTGTTTGCCTGTTCTTGTGAAACATTTTCATTGATTCACCATTGATCTGTATGTGTCTTATAGCTGTGGCGACTAATACAGACTTTTCAGTGTGTTATCTAAAGAACAAGATGGCCGGTGTTTATGTATATTGGTAACATTTTTGTAAATCGTCCATCTAATAATGGCCAAATGGTGTACGATTAATCGCCTATCCGATATCAACCAATATTAGTAAAAAGCCGATATAGTAACATTTTTGTAATTTGACCATCTCATAATGGACAAATATTGTTTGATTAATCACCTAACCGATATCAACCAAAAACCGATATTAGCAACATTTTTGTAAATCGACCATCTCATAATGGGCAAATGTTGTCTGATTAATCGCCTAACCGTTATCAACCAAAAACCGATATTAGCAAAAAAATAAATTAATCGACCATCTCATAATGGGCAAATGTTGTCTGATTAATCGCCTAACCGATATCAACCAAAAACCGATATTAGCAAAAAAATAAATTAATCGACCATCTCATAATGGGCAAATGTAGTTTGATTAATCGCCTAACCGATGTCAACCAACAACCGATATTAGCAAAAAAATTAATTAATCGACCATCTCATAATGGGCAAATGTTGTCTGATTAATCGCCTAACCGATATCAACCAAAAACCGATATTAGCAAAAAATACATTAATCGACCATCTCATAATGGGCAAATGTTGTCTGATTAATCGCCTAACCGATATCAACCAAAAACCGATATTAGCAAAAAATTAATTAATCGACCATCTCATAATGGGCAAATGTTGTCTGATTAATCGCCTAACCGATATCAACCAAAATCCGATATTAGCAACAAAAAAAAATTAATTGACCATCTCATAATGGGCAAATGTTATTTGATTAATCGCCTAACCAATATCAAACGATAACCATTATTAAGAAAGTTTTTGTTAATTGATCAAGGGAGCCATTATCGGCCATTAATGATTGTTTCATAATGGCCAAATAACATTTGGTTAATTGGGCTAGTCAATATGTATATACAATAGTTTTGATCAAGTGAGCACAATCTACTGATTACAATAATCTCATGATGGGCAAATGTTGCTTGATCAATCGCCTAACCGATATCAACAACAAAACCGATAGTAGTAACTTTTTGGTAAATCGACCATTTCATAATGGTCAGATGTTTTTTGATCAATTAGCCAATAATGATATCTGTCAAATTTTTGTTAATTGGTGAAGTAATGGCCAAATTTTGTTTGATTAATTGCCTAACCGATATCATCCGATAACCGATATTAGTATAAAAAAAACTCTAACAAGAGAGCAGTTATCATATGATGACGATTATTTCATAATGGCCAAGTAATGTTTGGTTAATAGTCTTAGCCAGTATGTATATAGATAACTATAAGCGTCATTTCTTATATCACCAGAAACTGAATTTGAATAAGCCTCTAAATTCATGCTTTAAAAAAAATACTTGGTGTAATTTGATATAAAAAATGTTGCTGTCAGTTTTAAATGTTTGAAAATATTTTGTGTGAATTCAGCTCAAAAAAAGGTTGTGAAATTCTAGTTTTTATTTTTCAAGTGGTGGATTTGAGGTCGTGAAGTTCAGGTGTCACTATTACTGATGTAAACAGCACCATCACTATTTGAAAAAAGTAGTTTTTGATCAAATCTAGACAGCAGCATCACTCCAACACCTTATCCTTGAGTAATCATGCTAAAATGCTAATTGCATGAGGTATATCCTTCATGGGCACTCACAACCCACAATTCTTTGCTTTAACAGAAATGTCTAAAAAAAACATTACGCCGTTTTGCCTGTAAATGTGATGTTCAAATGCAAGTAATGTTAATTTCCAAGTAGTACCCCAGTAGATGGGTGTTGAGTATATAATATATATAATTATATTCATATATAATTAAAGTATTAGACTAAATGTACACCTGTAAAACCTACTTTCTTTTCTCTTTACATTATTATAAAGGGACTTTGTTCCCTTCTCACTCGAGGCGCTTGTTAAAGAGTGGCGTGTTGTCATAGCAACCATGTTACTCTCCGTTTCCGTTTGTCCTACGAAGGCCGACCGTTAAATTGACAATTCCTGACATTTAATCGTAGAAAACCTTCCCTGTCTTGGGTCAGTTCGGATCACTACTTTATTTTAAGAATGTGAAACATCAGAATAACAGTAGAGAGAATTATTTATTTCAGCTTTAATTTCTTTCATCACATTCCCAGTGGGTCAGAAGTTTACATGCACTTGTAATTCTGACAATATAATTCATATTTTTACTAAAATAACTAAAACCAAAAGAAACACACACACACATAAGACGGTCAGCTGCCCGTAAACGTTCTCTCTCTGTCGCACCACTGTCGGCCTTTATCTCTCTCGGCCTGATAAGCCCCGCCCTCCGCCCTGTCACATTCCTCCCTCATTCTCTCAACATTGCCTTTAAATTGTTTAACGTGGGACAAATGTTTTGGGGATCCTTCCACAAGCTTCTCACAATAAGTTGCTGTAATTTTGTCCCATTCCTCCAGACAGAACTGGTGTAACTGAGTCAGGCTTGTCGGCCTCCTTGCTCGCACATGCTCAGTTCTGCACACAAATGATCTATCGGATTGAGGTCAGGCTTTGTGATGCCCACTCCAACACCTTGACTTTGATGTCCTTAAAACATTTTGCCACAACTTTGGAGGTATGCTTGAGATCATTGCGACCGAGCTTTAACTTCCTGATGTCTTGAGATGTTGCAAATGGGTCTCCAAATAGACATTGAGTTTTAATGTATTTGAAGATGTTCGTCAACTTCTGACTTGAACTGTATTACATATGTAGACTACTGATGATTTGACAGTGTCTTTTTCAGGCAGACCACGTTATCTTCATGATAATCCAAATCTGGGCTCCATCTGTATAATTTAGAGAAGTATTCTGTAATATGTGCATTTGCACCCCTTACTAAAATCAGACTTTCCATTGTAATTTCTTTTGTTTAGCATATAATGCATGCATGAAAGATCAAAAGTGATCATTTCACGAGTCATTTAACCTTAAATGTCAGTCCTATTCTTCCTCACATTTGCTTTAACCTGTTGATGAACGCCCCCTTTTTGAGCACAAACCATGAAAATGACACACCTGAAGTTAAATGGTTGTATTTACGGGACCCGTTGGAGTTTGGACACAGTTGTAGTATCTTTTGAAAGAGACAGTTTGGGCTTTACTTCACAAGTTTCAGAATTAATATATGTTGTTATTTATTAAAGTTAGAGAAGCTGAAGTTTATAGTAATGGAAATATTTTGTGCTGAACATGTTTTTATCATCTAAAAAAAACTATAATAAAAGTGTCAAGACAACCCAGAAATACAATGTGCTCAAAGTCACGAGTCTAAAGAAGTTTCGTTTCTAATCTGAAGATGATTTAATAATAAATGAGTTCCTGCAGCTTTAATCTCTGTAAAATCTCTGGAAGTGTTCAGAGTCAAATTAAGCTCCGCCTCTCAAGACGACACTAAATCTGACGGCACTGCTCGACTATTATGAATAAAACTACGCCGGGCTGGAGACGGGCTGGTTTTGTTTATGAGACTCTAATATATCAGATCATAAACAGTTTTATAACATGAATGCTGCTCAGATTGCAGTTTGTTGAAGAACGATGATGAAGGCGCGATCTCATGTAAACAATGGAGAATATATCAATATTTCTCACATTTATCACTTTATGGACAAAAAGTGCGATTGGATGTTTTTAATGAACGCTTGTCATGGACGATTGACCCAAGTGTGTTGAACTGGATTCATCTGGCGATCGTGTTTTCATAATAAAAGTCCCGTTTTGATATCGCATGTTTTCATAATAAAAGTCCCGTTTTAATATTGCATGTTTTCATAATAAAAGTCCCGTTTTTATATCGCATGTTTTCATAATAAAAGTCCCGTTTTGACATCGCATGTTTTCATAATAAAAGTCCCGTTTTAATATTGCATGGTTTCATAATAAAAGTCCCGTTTTTATATCGCATGTTTTCATAATAAAAGTCCCAGTTTGATATCGCACGTTTTCATAATAAAAGTCCCGTTTTGATATTGCATGTTTTCATAATAAAAGTCCCGTTTTGATATCGCATGTTTTCATAATAAAAGTCCCGTTTTGACATCGCATGTTTTCATAATAAAAGTCCCGTTTTGATATTGCATGTTTTCATTTTTATTCCTGACACAAATAATTGCTGTTTCTGGAGGATTGCTATTGTGAAACAGAGATCAGATATCAATGTTGAACCCTTAGACCTTTGAAAAGATGTATAATGTTAACATTAATTACATTTATAGACGGTAACTTATATATTAAATGTAAGCAGAGTGACGTCACTACCGCGTGCGGGGGGATTGCGTAACATCAGGGATTATTATATTAATTTTCTATTCACTCGATTCGTGCATATACCAAAAAATAAACAATTCACAGTAACGCATGAGCATATTGACCACATGTGACATCACTGTATGATCACGCTGCCTTTGTGACCAAACTTCCATTACTGTCAGACAGTGTGCTGCACTGTGGGATGCCACAAAAGCCAGCAAAATGTTAGTTCTATTTATACATCTTGAAAAAGTGATACTGCTGTTTACTTCCCAAAGCCAACCATTGATTTTTCTTTCATTGAAGTTTTATCTTTCAGGTGACACGGCTTCATTTCACCCAAGTCAAGCAGCGACGAAGGGGAGAACAGAGATGTACCGCTCTGTTTCAGTTATCTGTGCATGTATCAAATACAGGATACATGATCATTCATGTATATAAGTTCATATGGCACGATTGTAACACATTATAATTAAAATAATAATAATAAAAAGCACTATAATGTCAATTTACAGTTTATTTTATATGTGAAAATACTAATGTTGGTCAATAAAATACACATAAGATTATGAAGCACAGAATTTATTCACACCGCCACTCTACAATGTAAACATTAATCATAAACACCTCCTCGGATGCTTTAGCTTTTCTGGTGTTCTTCATGAGTTGAAAGAAACTCTTACATATACTGTATACAGACGCGATCATCACAGACGAGTGTTGTTTACGTTCAGCTGAGATTGGCCGGTGTTATGGGCATCTGGGCATGTATGCGTGCGTGCACGTGAATCATTTTAATTCCCTTTTCAGTAGATTCGTTCAATGTGAATTACCAAGGAGCAAAGATGGTTTGCACATTATTAAAAATGTAGGCTATATTTACATTTATGCATTTGGCAGATGCTTTTATCCAAAGAGACTTACGGTGCACTTATTACAGGGACAATCCCCCCAGAGCAACCTGGAGTTAAGTGCCTTACTCAAGGACACAATGGTGGTGGCTGTGGGGCTCAAACCAGTGACCTTCTGATTACATGATTACCAGTTATGTGCTTTAGACCACTACACCACCACCACTCCGTATTTACTGCTATATATGTATAATATACTGTATATATTCATTAATGCATTTAAAATGACGAGCTGTTTCCATCATTTTGCGATTGTCCAAATGAATGATGGATTACATCGATGCTCGTTTGCTCGTCCTTACATTCCTTACGAATCTTGCCACCTGAATTTCACGACCTCAAATCCACCATTTGAATAATAAAAACTTGAATTTCACAACCTGAATTTTTTTGAGGTGAATTCAACTTAATTCAGCTACAACTAATTGTGTTATGTCCTTCTTTTTCAGTCACTCTCACTCTCATTCTCCTGGTTCGATGGCCACAGTCGTGAGGAATTCTGATTGGTCATGTGGGCGCTGCACGTTTCTTAACTCCAGCGGTTCCTTGCGCTGCTCTATTTGTGAGGCTCCTCGGCAGAAGCCGGATCTGAACCACATTCTGCGACTCAGCAGTGCTGAGGAACCTCGCTGGTCCTGCCCTCGCTGCACCCTGACCAACAACCATGGACTAGGCTCTTGTTCCGTCTGTGGAGCTGCTCCAGTTACCCCCAACGGACCCCTTCCACCTAAACAGACCCCGCCCACTCCCATAGAGCCCTTGTCAAGTCCTGAAGCCAAAGGTCAGGTGGCCAATGGGGAAATTCGCAGTGCGGAATGCAATGGGGAGGTGTGTGTGAGTGGGGAGGGGTCATTGGAATGGGCGTGTCCTCGCTGTACACTGGTAAACACTCCAGTGGCGCTATCGTGCTCGGCATGCGGTGGTCCGCGAAAACTCTCGCTTCCGAAGATTCCTCCGGAGGCGCTAGTTGTACCTGAAGTTCGAACACTTGTGGCAGGGTTTACATCTCAGACTGCTGGAGCTTCGGCGCCATTACTCATTGATCTAACTGAAGATGCGCCACCCCAGGCACCTTCCGAAACCCCGTCTCCACCCACTAACCCTGCCCCATTTTTACCTCCTTCCTTGTCATCGCTTCAGAATAATCCTGTGCCTCGCAGTCGAAGGGAAGTCCCGCCCCCTGGTCGCCCCCCAAATCCTGCGCCTTCTCCTACATCCCCTTCAATTTGCCCACCCACCAAACCCAAGCCCCTCCCATCAACGGAAGTTTACCCAATGAAGCGCCTCAGCATGCTGGAGGAGGAGCCTAACAACTCCACACAACCAGTCACGTCTCCGCCTTCCTGGAAGTGCCCCGGATGTTCCGCCCCGACCGCTCCTCCTTCATCGTCTGCGGGTCGTTGCGATGCATGCCGAGGATCTCGGCCGGGATCGGGTGGTGATGTCATCGACGTGCTGGGCGAATCGGTGCGCTTCACACCAGCATCACCGTCCAGCCCAGACTTTAGCTCGTGGGCGTGTTCCAAATGTACGTTACGCAATCCGACAGGAGCGGGCCACTGCACGGCCTGCGGATCGTCCAAATTACATGGTTTCTCTGAGCCGTCCAACTGTTCGTCATGTTCGCGGAAACAACCGCACTCCCACACGAGTGCCTTTAGTTCCACCTCCTCCTCGGTTTCTTCGGCATCCGCCGAAAAAGCGCTGAACAAAAGTGCGTGTCAATGGACGTGTCCGGCTTGCACGCTGTTGAACGAGGGACGGATGAAGCATTGTGCAGCATGTCACACGCCGGAGCAGTACCTGAGTCTGCACAATACCGGGAAACCGCTCAAACGCAGAGAGAGCATGCACGTGGAGGCACGCAGACGCACGGATGAGGGCGAGGCCAAGGAATTGTGGGAAAATATTGTCAGCTTTTGTAGAGAGGTAAGAGACTGATTGAATGAATGAAGTGCGCCCACTGATAATGTTCCACGTATTGCAGGCCGGTTTTCATTAGCGGAAACCGCAAGATACAAGTCCTTGACTCGCATGTCTTTTTAGTGGTAATCCAGCACGTTTACTGGCCTTGTTTTGTTTAACATTTACATTTATGCATTTGACAGACGCTTTTATCCAAAGTGACTTACAGTGCACTTATTACAGGGACAATCCCCCCGGAGCAACCTGGAGTTAAGTGCCTTGCTCAAGGACACAATGGTGGTGGCTGTGGGGATTGAACCAGCAACCTTCTGATTACAAGTTATGTGCTTTAGCCCACTACACCACCACCACTCCGTTTAAAACGTTTAAAAATCCTTGTTGGGATGCAACGGATCCAGCAGTAATTTTGCACTATCAATATTTTCCAGAATGCATGCAATTGCATTGTGACCCGATCACAAGACTCCAAGATGCTTTGGACTCATTTTACACCTATATTTAGACTAGAGCTGCCCATTTGTGATCCGATCATTTGAGATGGATAGTAAAGTTAAAGCTTAAGCTTAACTTCAATACAAGATAAGTTCAATTAACAGATAGACCAGCCCCTTGTTTTATTTAAAGACATGCAAAAATCCTGGTTGCAGAAAGAAACTTACAGTGGAAGTATATGGGGCCAGTCCTTAAACATTCAAAAGTACAAAAAGTATTAGTAAAATGTTAGTTTGATAAAATCACATAGGCTTTAATTTAGAAACGACACTCCTAAAGCCTCCAACTATACTCTGGATATTTCACTTTACCCTAGATTACCTTTTTAGACCCGTCTAAGCAATGTATGATGGATTGCCTGAATCTTTTTCACATTAAGCTTTATTAAAATAACGTTATTATCACAGAAACACCGGCACGCTCTCTCTGTGCAAATGCAAACATGATCGCATTTCAAACGCAAACTTAAATGAGAGTTATAGCATTTTAACACACTACTACAGTGTGTCTGAACGCACCTTCCCAGCACCACCTCCGATGTGCGACTGTATGCGCTCGCAACCCGGGAGACGTATTTTTAGAAACGGTTGCGGCAGCAATTAAACTGCTCCCCAGAGTGCAAATGACCCCTATTTCTCCAGCATGCATGTGCCGTTCCTACAGCAAAAGGAGAATCAGGTGCTGCCCATGAGAATATACATTTGAAGGTTCATCGTTGCTGCAGGTCATTGTTGAATATCTGTCAGAAACTTGGAGTGGTTTATTGGAGTTTACCATGTTTTGCCTCTCTAATGTCTTCAGCATGTGAAAGGGCAGTAGTGTGTTTTGCAGTGATAGTGACCTGTAGTCCTTTATATGAATGTGAATGCTGGTGATTTTAAGGTGACCTGAGTGAATGAGACCGTTAGCAATGCAACAAAGTTGAGCAAACTTTTTATCTAAGAGTGTCTTAATTTCCTGTGAGTGTGCATAATTTTAAACATATTGGACCCACGTTATATAAAGTACAATGCACTAATTTTGTACATACTTGTTGTTGCATTGTACTTGCATTTTAAGTACCTGTATTTAATTAGTTTTGATAATAAATAGCATTTATTTTCATTTTAGAACATTGTCATTAAAAACACCTAATATAAAGTGGGTCCACATATTTTTCCCAAAATACCATTCTGCTATTACTATTTTGGTTTAAAGGTTTTGCAATTAGCAAAAAAAAATATGTATGCATGACCGATGTTAAGAGGACAAGATGTTATTATGATGGTGAGGTCACGGCGTGCATTTTTAAAATATCTAATGAACATTAAAGTGTCAAATTGGACAAATCCGTGACCGTTAAAACAATTAGAACTGACGCTGTAACCTAGCCTCCTTGTTAGCACGCCCGCCTCCCATGCCGGAGACCCCGGTTCGAATCTCACTCGGAGCAGGTAGAGGAGGACCGGTTACACAATTACACAATGTATTAAATATAAAGAAAATTAGTGGACTTTTATTATTTATTGTGTTATGAAAAAAGATTTCTAACCTCCAGCGATTTAATCATTGTCTGCATGAACGTCCCTTTAAACCTGTGTATCATGTATGTGTGTGCATCTAATGTAGAGCTCCTGCTATGAATCACCGGTCACGTTGTTTTACGCTGTTCTTGTGTGTTTGTTGTAGAACTCGGTGAACTTTGTCGATGACAGTTTTCCTCCTGGACCGCGTTCGGTCGGGTTTCCTGAGAACGACAGTGTCCAGCAGCGAATCAAAAAGTGGCTCCGCCCTCATGAGATTAACTGCAATAATTTTAAGGATCGCGGTGTGAAGTGGTCTGTGTTTAGGACGCCCCGCCCCTCGGACATACTGCAAGGCCTTCTTGGGAATTGCTGGTAAGATAATTGAGTCTGGCTGAGTTCAGAATGGTATACTAGCATAGTATTACCACATCTAGATACAGCTATATCTAGAAATAGCTCATAATAGCACTGCATACTGCACACTATATACTGTGTTCTGCATACTGCACACTATATACTGTGTACTGCATACTGCACACTATATACTGTGTTCTGCATACTGCACACTATATACTGTGTACTGCATACTGCACACTATATTCTGTGTACTGCATACTGCACACTATATTCTGTGTACTGCATACTGCACACTATATACTGTGTTCTGCATACTGCACACTATATACTGTGTTCTGCATACTGCACACTATATTCTGTGTACTGCATATTGCACACTATATACTGTGTTCTGCATACTGCACACTATATACTGTGTTCTGCATACTGCACACTATATTCTGTGTACTGCATACTGCACACTATATTCTGTGTACTGCATACTGCACACTATATACTGTGTTCTGCATACTGCACACTATATACTGTGTTCTGCATACTGCACACTATATACTGTGTTCTGCATACTGCACACTATATTCTGTGTACTGCATACTGCACACTATTTTCTGTGTACTGCATACTGCACACTATATACTGTGTTCTGCATACTGCACACTATATACTGTGTTCTGCATACTGCACACTATATACTGTGTTCTGCATACTGCACACTATATTCTGTGTACTGCATACTGCACACTATATTCTGTGTACTGCATACTGCACACTATATACTGTGTACTGCATACTGCACACTATATACTGTGTTCTGCATACTGCACACTATATACTGTGTTCTGCATACTGCACACTATATACTGTGTACTGCATACTGCACACTATATACTGTGTTCTGCATACTGCACACTATATACTGTGTACTGCATACTGCACACTATATACTGTGTTCTGCATACTGCACACTATATACTGTGTTCTGCATACTGCACACTATATACTGTGTTCTGCATACTGCACACTATATACTGTGTTCTGCATACTGCACACTATATACTGTGTACTGCATACTGCACACTATATACTGTGTTCTGCATACTGCACACTATATACTGTGTACTGCATACAGCGTAAAAACAATGTATGTGAAACAGTATGCAGTAGGTTTATGTAGTGATTAACATTTCAAAGGGTTGTACGCTATGTTGTCACATGACCTCATTACATTGCATGCTTAATTTAGAGGCGGCCAGTTATCATATTAGCATATTCGTTTTTCAGAGGAAGTGATGAAGGATTTAAACCTTCATTGTGTTGTCTCTCTTATCTGATGTGTTTCACAGGTTCTTAAGCGCTCTTGCAGTGTTAGCGGAGCGGCCTGAATTGGTTGAGCGCGTGATGATCACCAGAACTATGTGTCCAGAGGGAGCGTATCAGGTGCGGCTGTGTAAGGACGGGACGTGGACTACGGTACTGGTGGATGACATGCTGCCCTGCGATGAATATGGATTTCTGCTGTTCTCACAGGTTTGTCGATGCGTTTGTTTTGTTTGTCATTTCAATTTGTGTGTGAAATATGTGAAACAAGAAATTAAAGTTCATGATGTACTATTATAAAACATTGTACGAATGAAAGCAATGCTTTTGAGTGTTTTGTTAATATTGATGATATTGTGCCATAATTTTATTGTGCTTTTTTTTTTGCCCATTAAGTTTAACCCTTCTATGGTCGTCGGTCATTTTTGACCGGAGTCACTTTTGCTGATTTTTAAATAATTTCTCCCAATTTGGCACGCCCAATTCCCAATGCTCTCTAAGTCCTCGTGGTGGCGTAGTGACTCAATTCGGGTGGCGGAGGACGAATCCCAGCTGCCTCCGCGTCTTGAGCGCGTTGCCATGGAGACATAGCGTGTGTGGAGGCTTCACGCCACCCACAGCGGCATCCACGCTCAACTCACCACACGCCACACCGGGAACGAACCACATAATAGCAACCACGAGGAGGTTACCCCATGTGACTCTACCCTCCCTAGCAACCGGGCCAGTTTGGTTGCTTAGGAGACCCGACTGGAGTCAATCAGCACACCCTGGGATTCAAACTAGCTTTACCACTGAGCTACCCAGGCCCCTCACTTTTCTGAACATCTGAACATACAGATAACACCTTTTATCTCTGCGGTCAAAATTGACAGACAATTGAAAATGAATGGGAACGACTATAACATTTTTTTTATTTTAATTTGTCTAATCCAATTAATCTGCCACAATGCTAAACACACACACACACACACACACACACACACACTCAGAAATGACGGGGTGAGACAAGAACACAGCCACAATGCAGAACACCTTTTCCACCGTGTGAAAGTTTACACTTACATGCAGGTGTATCACCTCACAGACAAAACACTGGAAAACAGACATTTTCCCACAGCTCTACATGATAACCGTGGCCTCGTCAAGCCTTGCTCACAGTTAAACCATGTCAAAACGCTTTACTGTTCAGGAGACTCTGCAGCCATCTACTGGCTACTACATGATTTTCAAGTCATGTTATTTATATTTTATTCACCAGATAACAGCAATCTGCCTCCAGTTACATTCTCATATTTTCATCATGTTTCAACTTGTAGAAGTGTAGGTTTTTACTGTGCTAAAGTATCATAAATGTGCTTATTTGCATATGCAAATTAATGGTAACATTGAGAAATGTACTTGTAAATAAGATCAAACTTGTATAAAATCCCAAAAGAAGTGCATAAATGTATTCTTATTGCCTCAGGTATCATTATTATCATCTCACAAAAAAAGTTGCAACATTGCTCTTTCCGCAGAGCTAATTTATGATTCCCATAGGAGGGTTAGAGGTAGTGTTATTAACCTAGATCAGGGGGTTTCAAAGTCTTGGAAAAATTTGTGTGTGTGTGTGTGTGCGTGTGTGTGTGTGTGTGTGTGTGTGTGTGTGTGTGTGTGTGTGTGTATATATATACACTCACCTAAAGGATTATTAGGAACACATACTAATACTGTGTTTGACCCCCTTTCGCCTTCAGAACTGCCTTAATTCTACGTGGCATTGATTCAACAAGGTGCTGAAAGCATTCTTTAGAAATGTTGGCCCATATTGATAGGATAGCATCTTGCAGTTGATGGAGATTTGTGGGATGCACATCCAGGGCACGCAGCTCCGTTCCACCACATCCCAAAGATGCTCTATTGGGTTGAGATCTGGTGACTGTGGGGGCCATTTTAGTACAGTGAACTCATTGTCATGTTCAAGAAACCAATTTGAAATGATTCGAGCTTTGTGACATGGTGCATTATCCTGCTGGAAGTAGCCATCAGAGGATGGGTACATGGTGGCCATAAAGGGATGGACATGGTCAGAAACAATGCTCAGGTAGGCGTGGCATTTAAGCGATGCCCAATTGGCACTAAGGGGCCTAAAGTGTGCCAAGAAAACATCCCCCACACCATTACACCACCACCACCAGCCTGCACAGTGGTAACAAGGCATGATGGATCCATGTTCTCATTCTGTTTACGCCAAATTCTGACTCTACCATCTGAATGTCTCAACAGAAATCGAGACTCATCAGACCAGGCAACATTTTTCCAGTCTTCAACTGTCAATTTTGGTGAGCTCTTGCAAATTGTAGCCTCTTTTTCCTATTTGTAGTGGAGATGAGTGGTACCGGTGGGGTCTTCTGCTGTTGTAGCCCATCCGCCTCAAGGTTGTGCGTGTTGTGGCTTCACAAATGCTTTGCTGCATACCTCGGTTGTAGCAGTGGTTATTTCAGGCAAAGTTGCTCTTCTATCAGCTTGAATCAGTCGGCCCATTCTCCTCTGACCTCTAGCATCAACAAGGCATTTTTAAGCCCACAGGACTGCCGCATACTGGATGTTTTTCCTTTTCACACCATTCTTTGTAAACCCTAGAAATGGTTGTGCGTGAAAATCCAGTAACTGAGCAGATTGTGAAATACTCAGACCGGCCCGTCTGGCACCAACAACCATGCCACGCTCAAAATTGCTTAAATCACCTTTCTTTCCCATTCTGACATTCAGTTTGGAGTTCAGGAGATTGTCTTGACCAGGACCACACCCCTAAATGCATTGAAGCAACTGCCATGTGATTGGTTGATTAGATAATTACATTAATGAGAAATTGAACAGGTGTTCCTAATAATCCTTTAGGTGAGTGTATATATATATATATATATTAGGGCTAAAAAATAACACGTTAAAAAAATGTACGCAATTAATCGTAATGCCCCCGGATTGTAATAAGGAAGATTAACGAGAAATGCTTGTAGTACCACCTGTTTACTCCAGGGGCAGTAAGTGAAACTTCAGCTGTATGAGCAACACACAGTTTATACAGTGAAGAAAACAACCCACAACACAAACATGAATATATTTTATTATATATTTATAATTTTTTTATATATAAAGATAACTATGTATAATTATTTCATTATTATATATTGAATTATTGCTATATGAGGGGCTTTCTCACCAAATATTTGTATATGCGATTAAATGTGAATATTTGCGATTAATTAATCGGGACACTGTGTAATTAATTCAATAAAAAAATGTAATCGATTGACAGCCGTAATATATATATTTATATATATATACATACATACACTCGCCAGCCACTTTATTAGATACACCTGTACACCTACTTATTCATGTGATTATCTAATCAGCCAATCGTGTGGCTGCAGTGCATACGATCATGCAGGTACGGGTCAGGAGCTTCAGTTAAGGTTCACATCAACCATCAGAATGTGGAAAATGTGACCTCAGTGATTTACCTCATGGAAATGATTAAATAAAATACTTGTTTTCATTTAGTTAAAATCAAGGAAGTTTGTTTGTTTTTTTCACTTCTTGGATTAAACATTTTGTATTGACTTTTTGGTCTATATGATGTTTTATGCTTTTATATGTTTAGTCATTGACATGTATAATATTTAAATTAAAAGCTTTTTTTTTTACCCACTGAATGTCTTGTAGGTTTCATTATTTCCGTCTACATCTTTTTCATTGGTTGTCTTTTGCTCTGTCAGGCCCAACGGAGGCAGTTGTGGGTGGCGCTGATAGAAAAGGCTCTTGCGAAGCTGCACGGGTCGTATTTTGCTCTGCAGGCGGGTCGTGCCATCGAGGGTTTGGCCACGCTCACCGGTGCCCCCTGTGAAAGTCTGATGCTGCAGGTGAGCTCGACCAATCCACGAGAAGAACCAATCGACACGGATCTCATATGGGCCAAGATGCTCAGCTCCAAAGAGGCCGGGTAAGACCAACACTCAGGACTTGGATGTGCTCTTTTCAAAAAACATTTTAAGCCACATCAGGAAATTACAAAGCACCTTTCATGATGAGGAAATGCTTTATTAAATAGGCACTATGGGTTTTGTTGTTGTTGCTTTTGAATGTTCATATGATACTTATATAATTGATGCTTATGAATATTAATTACATTTGGTTTGTGATTCTTGTGTTCTACGGGTCTCAGTTTTCTGATGGGGGCGTCCTGTGGGGGCGGGAACATGAAGGTGGATGATGCGGTTTATGAATCTCTGGGGCTCCGCCCACGACATGCCTACTCTATACTGGATGTCAGAGATGTTCAGGGCTACAGGTGAGACACACATTTACACACACATGCTGAACACAAACTGTGTTACTGACACCGTGATCGTTACACTCATATATTTCATGAAGGAGGTTTGGTTGTGTGTTTCAGACTGCTGCGTTTGAGGAACCCGTGGGGCCGGTTCTCCTGGAACGGTTCGTGGTCGGACGAGTGGGCTGATTGGCCGCAGCACCTGCGTCATGAACTGATGGCTCACGGCAGCAGCGAGGGCGTCTTCTGGATGGAATATGGAGATTTCATTAAGTAAGACTTTAATTGATTCATCTGTTGTCCTGTTTTAATTTGAGCCATAATCTAAGATGATATAAGAAGACTGACTTTAATTAATTAATTTTGATGTAATTAGCGGTTGATAAATGGAAGTGTTGTAGCCACTAGCAAAATCCAGAACACAGACAGATTAAAATAATTAACTATAATTTATTATTATATACAGTATATCTTTATTATTGTTTTATTTATTATTTTATGCATTATTTTTTATTTGTATTAAAAGTTAAATAATGGAGATTAAAAGCGTTTATTATATAATTGATTATTATATATAACTTTATTATTTATTATATTATGCATTATATTACATTTGTATTAAAAGTTAAATAATGGAGATTTTAAATATTTACTATATCATTTATTATTCTTTATTATTTTATTTATTATGTCTTAAATTATGTTTTAAATTTTGTTTTTATTATAAATTAAATAATGGAGATTAAAATGTTTAAATAATGTATTATTATATATAACTTTATTATTGATATATTATTTCTTTCATTATGTATATATTTGTATTTTTATTAAATTAATTAATGAAGATTAAAAATCTTATATAATTTATTATTAAATATAGATTCATTATTGTTTTATTATTTCTTATATTATGTATTATATTTTGCTTAAATTAAAAATAATTTAGATTAAAAACATGTATATTATCTGTTATTATATATAACTTTATTATTGTTTTATTTGTTCTTACATTTTGATTTTATAAAAAATAAAATATTGGTGATTAAACTTATATATAATTTATTATTATATATATTGTTTTATTATTTATTTTATTATGTATTCTATTTTTATTTTTATTAAATTAAGTAATGAAGATTAAAAATCTTATATTTTATTAAATATATCTTAATTATTGTTTTATTATGTATTGTATTTTATTTGTATTAAAATTGTAATAATGTATGTGTGTATATATATATACATATATATATATATAATATACATATTATATGACTAATATTGTTTTATTATTTCTTATATTATATTTTGCTTTTGTTAAAAAATAATGTAGATTAAAAACATGTATATTATCTATTATTATATATAACTTTATTATTATTTTTTTGTTCTTAAATTTAGTTTTTATTAAAAATAATATATTGTAGATTACAACATGTATATATAATTTATTATTATATATAATTGTATTATCTTTTATTAGCATTTGCATTAATATTACCTTAATTATCCTAATAAAATGCATTTTTTGTTTAAATTGTATTTATTATTATTATTTTGTTATTTTATATATATATATATATATATATATATATATATATATATGTTAAATTTAATGAAGACTTATTTTTAACTATATTTATGGGTAGTATTAACAATACAAAAAGTATTAACTATTATCTTTTAAACAGTATAATTTCTCTGCAAGCAGCTTTTATTTATTAAGCTTATATTTATTGAGAGATTAAATTGAATTTTTTTACTTTTTGTAATTTTTAAATTCTCTCAAATATGAAAACCAAATTTGATTGACACTATCGGCCAATCAGGTATGGTTATTGACTGACGCTAATAATCTTAAAATGGACAAAGATTGGCCAGTTTATAAGCCAGGCTGATGTATTTGTTTATAGTATATATTACTTTTATTTATAGTTGTGTATCTTTCTTTCCGTTTGTAGGTACTTTGACTCAGTGGATATCTGTAAGCTTCATCCTGATTGGCAGGAAGTTCGTTTGCAGGGCTGTTTCCCTGTCGGGCGGGTAAACCCGTCACAGTAACCGCCCTCACGGTCCTGGAGAGAACCGCACTGGAGTTCAGCCCTCTTCCAGGAGGGCAGCAGGTGATGCAAGCGACCAGTTAGTAGCGCTACATATGTGATGCCAAAGCTTGGCTGGGTTCAATTATAACGGTCCAAAATCAATAAAGAATGAGATGTGAAATATTCATTTAAAAACAATATAAAATATCGGCTCTCTCTGCGTTTTCCAGGCGGTCAGATACGGCCGATAGTCACCTGTTGGATCTGTGCATCATGGTGTTTCGGGCATCGTTTGCTAACGGGAACAAACTGGTTCTGGAAGCGTCTGTTGGCTACAGTAACGCAGCTGTGAAGAAGTTTGTAGGGTGTGATGTCATGCTGGAGCCGGGCGAGTATGCTGTGGTGTGCTGTGCCTTTAATCACTGGCAGATGGACCTCACAGGGGCTTCAACACCAGGTACACAAACACACGTACACACAAATTCATATATGGATGTTACTGAACTTTAGGCACTGTAAAGTCTCTGTATCGTTCACACTCTCACTAGTTTATTTGTCTACTAACAATGTGCAACAGCGCATGTGGAGATTTGTCATTTTAACATTTTTAAAATAACAATAATCTCTAAGGCTAATTTCATAGTTAACATTTGATGTATCCTAAATGCACACTTAATTAAATAATGTTTGCACTCTTTTTGCGACTTTTGGAATTATTACATGCTCGATTGGAAATGGCTCTAGCGATATTTCTCTTGATTTGCCTAAACCTCACTTTCACCTCAGTATCTCGTGTTTCTAAGGTCATCTAAGGTGAGCGGTTGTCTTTGTTTTGTCAGTGTCTAGTCCCACCAGTGCTCGGAGACCCAATCAGGATTTCCCAGGGTACATCTTGGCCATCTACAGCTCCAGACAGGTGATGGTGGAGCAGGTGGAGGCCACGTCCACAACACTCGCTGATGCCATCATCCTGCTGACGGAAAACAAGGGAGAGAGACATGAGGTGCATCACACATGTTCACCTAACCTGACGCTTAAATCCATTTTGATAACAGATGTATTCATTATATGTATTCAGATAGACGAGGAGTTTTTAATAAGATTGTTGCGTGCTTGGCGAAAATCAATATCTTTAAACTTTGAGACTACGCCAGCTGTGAGACTACGCCAGCTGTTGTCGTCGAGTTGAAACGGCGTCTATTCAGCAATACTCAGAGATGTTTCTTCTTGTTTTCAATCCATCTCTAATTTGGAGTCCAGTTGGCTAGCTTTTTATTTATTATAATCCTTTTGTTTGTTTACTTGAGAAACATTGATTATTGATATGATACACAAAAGCATGAATGTATACTCCTATTAACCCCAAGAGACCCAGCGTAGCAGAAGTGTTTGTTGAAAGCCATTAAATAATGTCTAATTCTGATTAAATATGGATAAAAACTATTCATAACAATAGCTGACACTCTGAACTGTATCACAATAAATTGCACATTAGCTTAACCATCACAGCTTGCTAAAGTCACAGCAAAAAGATCACAGCTATATGATACAATTGCTAACACTTTAGAAACAAATTTACCAATAAACCTTTGGAATTAGCTGGTTTTCTGCATTAATTGCTCATTAAATATGATGGACAATGCCTCGCAAAAAAGTGATATTAGAAGACCTACGATCAAGAACTGTTGCTTTGCATGAAGCTGGAAAGGGTTACAAAGTTATCTCGAAGAGCTCAGATATTCATCTGTCCACAGTTAGATCAATCTTCTATAAATGATGATTTAGTACTATAGGTACTCTCTCTAGAAGTGGCCGTCCAGTCATGATGACTCAAAGGGAACATCGCAGAATGCTCAATGAGGTACAAAAGTACCCTAGAGTGACAGATAAAGACTTGAAGGAATCATTGGAACTGGTTAACATCTCTGTTCATGAGTCTACTGTACAGGAATCATTAAACAGGTGTTCATGGCAGGACATCATGAAGGAAGCCGCTGCTTTCCAACAAAACATGACTGCACACCTGAAGTTTGCCAAAGACCCCTTGACACTCCACAACACTACTGGGAAAATGTTTTGTGGACTGATGAAACTAAGGTTGAATTGTTTGGGAAGAACACACAGCACTACGGTTGGCATAAAAAGGGCACCACATACCAACATGAAAACATCATCCCAACAGTGAAGTACGGTGGAAGGAGCATCATGATTTGGGGCTGTTTTGGGGCCTGGACCGCTTGCCATCATCAAGGGAAAAATTAATTCCCAAGTTGATCAAGATATCCTACAGGACAATGTCAGGGTGGCTGTGCACCAGCTGGAGCTCAGTAGAAGTTGAGTGATGCAGCAGGACAATGACCCTAAACATCAAAGTAAATCCACCTTTTGGAGTGTCCCAGTCAGAGCCCAGAGCTGAACCCAATAGAGATGCTCAAGAGAGCCGTTCACACCAGACATCATAAGAATATGTCCGAGCTGAAGCAGTTCTGTGAGGAAGAATGATCCACAAATCAACAGCTACAGGAAACACTTGATTGAGGTTATTGCTGCCAAAGGAGGATCGACCCGTTATTAAACCCAAGGGTTCACTTACTTTTTCCACAGCACTGTGAATGTTTAATGGGATGTGTCCAATAAAGACATGAAAGATTATACTTGTTTGTGTGTTGTTATCTTAAGCACATTGTGTTTGTCTATACTTGACCAATTAATGCAGAAAACCAGCTTATTACAAAGGGTTCACTTACTTTTTCTTGCCACTGTATACTGCGTATATAGACTCTGTCAACATGCAAATCACCATAAATGAAAACATGTTTTTATTACACTTATTAAAATAATAATATCATTACTATCAATGTTTGTGTCTCTGAGGGTTAATTGCAGAAAACGAGAAACATTGATGGTTGTTTTGTTCATCTCTGTGACTCAGGGTCGGGAAGGCATGACATGTTATTACCTGACTCATGGGTGGGCGGGGCTTATCGTCGTCGTGGAGAACCGTCACCCAAAGTACTACCTCCATGTGTCATGTGACTGCACTGACAGCTTCAATGTGGTGTCGACCCGAGGCAGCCTGAAAACCATCGACAGTGTGCCGCCCTTGCACAGGTACTGTAAACAAACCACTTGCACTAAATCATGCTATTACATTTCACACTATGGTTTCAATGTTTATATGAGGATCATTTATTTATTATAAATGAGACCTATAAGCTACACCGCCGATTGTAAGATAAATTGTGTTCCCTGTTGTTCTTTGCAGGCAGGTTCTGGTGGTTTTGTCCCAGTTAGAAGGGAACGCTGGATTCTCCATCACACACAGACTGGCCCATCGGAAAGCCGGGCAGGCGTCTCTGGGCGACTGGACGTCCAGCAAGGCCACACACTCGCCCCAACTCACCCCAGACACTGACGGACTGCACAGACCACGGCCGCTTTGACACACGCTTACACACGCACACATAGACACACATGAAGACTGTCTCCATTCATTAAACGTACGTTATAGACCCGTACAGACCCGTAGTGATGAATACACATGCAGGCACTGAGAGGGTCTGAGTGGAACTACTGAGCCAATCACGCGACTGCTCGCTGAGCCAAGACCCGCCCACTGCAAACACACACACACACACGTGTGTCAACATAAGGATCTGGAGCCATTCTTGGGCGTCTTGTGTACATCTGTTGTATTGTGTTATTTTTTAGTTTCATTTATCAAGTTCCGTCCATTCAATGATTAAATAAGAAGGTGAATCTCATGAAAAAAATCTCTCCCCAAAATTACAAAAATAAATAAATAAATTCTCATAAAGAAAATAAAGCCTGTAATAATTATTATATTATTATTATTATTATTATTTGTCGGTTTACCAGTAAATAAATCTATCCTTAAAACAAGATGAAGCCAAAATATTTAAGATAAGAAGAATTATTTTTCAGAGAATATATCTTCAATTAAGTTTATTTTTCTCTAAAAAAATTCGAGTTTTAAGTAAAAAAATGTAAGTAATTTTTTGTGGAAAAATATACTTAATTCCAGATATATTCTCTGAAAAACAACTTGTATGTTATGCAGTTTTGCATAAGAATTTGAAGAATATTTATGTATATTCTTACAGGAAAACGACAAAAAAATACTGATTAAGAAAATAATTTTAGCAGCGTAATTGTGATGAATATAATGTAACAATGCTAAACAAAAAATAATAATCTTAAAGTGACAGTTCACCCAAAATTACAAATAATCTTAAAGTGACAGTTCACCCAAAAATACAAATATCCCAGGTGTGTATGACTGACTTAATAATAATAATAATAATAATACATTTTTGAAGAATATTTCAGCTCTGTTGGTCTGTACAATGCAAGTCGACAGGGTCCAAAACTTTGAAGCTCCAAAAAGCACATAAAGGCAGCATAAAAGTAATCCACACGACTCCAGTGGTTTAATCCATGTCTTCCGAACATATCCGATTGACTTTGGGTGAGAACAGACCAAAATAAAACTCATTTTTACTGTACATCTCGTCATTGCTGTCACTAGACACGATCATGACTTCAAGCACTTGACGCATACGCAAGCTTGAAATCGTGATCGCCAAGGAGACCGCTGATGTCAAGATTTATAGTGAAAAATGTGTTATAGTTTGTTCTGTTCGCAGCCAAAACCAATTAGACCTCTTCTGAAGACATGGATTAAACCACTGGAGTTTTATGGGTTACTTTTATGCTGCATTTATGTGCTTTTTGGAGCCTGTTGACTTGCATTGTATGAAACAAATCTTTGTGTTCTGCAGAAGAAAGTAAGTCACACACATCTGGGATTGTATGAGGGTGAGTAAATGATGAGAGAACTTTCACTTTTGGGTGAACCGTCCCTTTAAGCATCCAATGGTCCTAAACAAGTCTTTCATTGTCTTTGTCAAATATAATTACTTAATTTGATTTTGGGGAGGACTGTGATCCAAATATGTACTTGACAGGTTTTGTGAGATTCTTCTGGGGTCAGAAATCGTGTGTCATCATGGGAAATGTAGTGTATTGAATGGTGACACTTGACTGTGTTTGGAAGGCAAAGAAGTATGATGTGTGGACGCACATTATCTGTGTAAACCGTCTCTTTTATTTATTTATTTCGTGTTTTAGTAAAGCTGAACATTACTGAAAGAAGCACAAGATAAGCTGCTGAGAGAAAGAACAGATCAATCCATCGACTAGATGTACGCCACTGATTGATTGTTTAATTGCGGCGTCGTAATGATGTCATAGCTGTACCGACTGAATGTTTTCATCTGTGCTGGATCTGATTGGTCGGTTGCTCGGCCAGCAGGTTTGATAAATGTGTATTTGACTTTATTTGTGCACTGATCTTTAGTCCAGCATCTCTTGTACTTGTTCAATTATTTTCCTCTGGACGTTGTGTTGGTCAGTGTCGCCCTCTGTTGTCTTGATCCAGATATGTGACTCTCTCTCTCTCTCTATCTCAATCTCTCTCTCTCTCTCTCTCTCTCTCTCATATATATATATATATATATATATATATATATATATATATATATATATATCTTTTGTAAATTGTACAGTGCTGTTCTCCTCTGCACAAACCAATCAAAATACCCGCTGAAATTACACACATCTCTGATGGACAGGAGTGTAATATGTAGAATATTTTATTGATTCTGGAATAGAAAATATATAAAATTTAAATATCTGTATGGTTCATTTGCAAACTCAGGTTCTGTTGGACCAAATAAGGAATAAAGTTTTTGTTTTGTTTCATTTTTAAAAATGTCCTGCCATTGTTTGTTCTTAAAGGTGAAGCGTGTAATTTGTTCCATGTTAAAATATGCAGTCTTAAAGGGGCTTTGAGCGATTTTAGCCATTGCAGAATTTCCACAAGGTGAGCTGTTGAATTGGCCACGCCCCTTTCTCCTAAACTGTGCACTGCAAAGATACCAAATGAGCTTTTTTTAAGTCCGCCATGAGCAGAAATGGTTGTTAAAAAAAAAATAATAAAAAGAACAGCAACATAACAGCGCCCTCTGCTGGCCACTGTTATGAGCAACATGGCATAAAAATGGCATTAAGCCTTAATAATTCACAATAACTACAATACTATGAGAACGCTCAAAATGATTGAAGTAACACATGTTTGTTTGTTGTTTACAAACTGTCTAGAGCTGGCACAGAGACTGTTGAGGTATCTTAGGACACTTATTTTATTTATATCTTTCAACGTTAAAGGGTTTATTTTACATTAAGTATTCTTAATGGTGATTCTCGCCACTATAATTCTTGATACCTAAAATCTATTATTTTTACTGTATAATATTAATGTTAAAAATGTATATAGTACAATGATTTATTTTTAAACGTGGAAATAGCTAAGGCAGTACAACAAATACCATGATGTATTAATATCTTGCAATTTAAATAACACATTTTTGCTTTTTTATTTGAATTAATTTTTTGATTATTTTTTCATTACAGTTATGAGAATTGGTGTGTGTGTGTATGGGGTGGGTTCTTGTACTGTAAAAAACATTTTCTTAATATTAATTATTGGACCTGTTATAATAATAATAAGTAATATTAGATAATGCAGACGGATGCATATAACATCGATGAACATCCCTGTAGCTCACGGTAGGTCTGTCTTTAAAGTTTTATAATTTATCGTTGAAAATCAACTAGTCTATGGGATAAATGAATGGGATGTTTACTTCCGGGAAATGACTGTTGCACTCTATTGACTCAATGGTGTGAGTTTGGGGGCGGGACTTACTGTTTTTCAACCAATGTAAGACTGGTAATTGTTTAGGAAGACTCTTTGAAAACAGTCATTATTCCTGCAGTTCCGTTTGGTGCCACTTGGGGCACAGAAATACACACTTCACCTTAGATTATTACTTTCTACATTACAATGTTGTTGCTTATTATAGGTCGTTTATAACATGTTGACTTTGATGTATGTGTACGTATAATGCGAATCATCTCAGATAAGTTGAATTTACTGAGAGTGACTTTCTGCAGGTGATGGTGCAGAAATCAGAAGGTTTCAGAGAACATGCTGCTATTTGTGCCGTGAAATTTCTTTATTTAATTTCTATTATTTATTATTTCATTCAAAAATATTTCTGCTCTTGTAAGAAATCCATGCAAAGTTTCCATGCTGGACCAACATTGGGTCATACATCCTAGCTGGCGTGCAGATTAATGGCCAGTAAATATGCCTTTGAAAACCCATATATACTGAGTACCGATATGTATTATCATTACTAGCACTAACTCAAAAGAACAAAAAATGTTCAACCCCATTATTGTAAACATGACATTTTTATGCCTATATCATTTGAATAGATTACCGGTTCTTACAATAACACACTTATTGTTAATATCAGCCTTAAATACACTGAAAACCCTAATGAGTTGATTCTACTCAATTGATTGAGTAAATTCATTCCCTCAATTTAATTGAGTAACGGCGCCTCCAAAACTTGTGCAATGAATTTCACTTACCTTGATGTTCATCTAGAACTTCACTATTTAAGTTGAGGTGTCTAGATGCACATAGACAACTCAGATTTGCTATTTAAATGTTGTTAATCATTTTAATGGTAGGGAATATAACAACACAGCTTCAAAATGAAGATCATAACTGATTGTACATCAAACTGAATTCTCCAAAATAATGCACTAATGCAATAGTTATTAGCACTTAAAATCTATGGATTAAATAATAATAATAAGTTCAAGAAATGTAGATATTTGAGTTATCGTTTCATTTCATGCTTACGGCAGTAATGACCACATTAGGGTTTACAGTGTGAAGAATAGGATTGCATCATACCACATTATTTACAGGCAATATTAATGATGCTTTGTGATAAAAAGGAAATGTGCTGGATGAAGGGAGGGTTGGTAAATAGTGGACTGAGCAATCAGGACGTATTAAAATGGGTAAATATTGGGCGAAAAATAGACCGTGGGCATCTTGAAATGCTGGGGGTCAGTATATCTTTGGGTAATTCTAGACCACCATGAAGTCTTGAAAGTCCTGGGGAGGAGAGGGGAGGGGTAATTTAATGGTAAAAAAGTGTTCGGGGTAATTTGAACTTGTATCTAGGGACTCAACCTGGACAATCTCTCCTTTCATCCCCA
This sequence comes from Xyrauchen texanus, assembly GCF_025860055.1. Lineage (NCBI taxonomy): Eukaryota > Metazoa > Chordata > Actinopteri > Cypriniformes > Catostomidae > Xyrauchen > Xyrauchen texanus. Next base: position 3,135,298 of record NC_068316.1, read on the forward strand.
AAAAAGGAGAGAGAGGAAAAGAGACAGAGAGAGAGAGAGCGAGAGAGGTGGAGTTACTATTGCTGGATCTGGATTTAAGGGAAGTTTAATTCCCAAGGTTGTGGATTTTGGCTGTTCCTTTATGAGATAAAATTGTGTTTTTAATTTGCCGATTGCAGCTTTTTCTTTCTAGTGAGTATGTCTTTATTATTGTTATTTATACATTATTATAGCAATGATATTTCTGCTGTGATATTTCTAGTTATTTATGAGTTTATTTCAGTTTATAGAGTCTATATGTGAATAATTGTGTATTATATTCAGCCTTTAAAGCAAACCTCCAAATCTCTTTCTCGCTCTCTGTAACTCTTTTATACGGTTTAAAGATTGATGGTTTTGTTTGTGAGTAACTGATGTGAAATATTAGAGCACCGGAGTGTCATTTACCAGAGTGAGACTTTATACGAGCGTTTGCTTTGACATTTTAATGTACAAATCAGATCTGTGGTCATTTTGGGGTCATATTTCACCCTATGATCAAAGGAAACAACTATTTATATATATATTTATATTGTGACACGTATTAATTTGGGGGAAATCTTAAAAAATTCACAGTATTATGAAAGATTTGACTGATGTTTAATAGTCATGAAAATAGCGTCATAATGCTAAAAGTCTTCATGTTTCTAAAAATAGGCTTCAGTTTAATTTGGTGTTTCATGCATGTGTAGGTCAAGACCTCAAACACAATGGCCGGTCCGATTCCAGCTCTACCAGACACTTTTACTCCCACCCCTGACAGTGTTTACTCAGACCAGTTTGGTTTCTACGCTCTGGACAGTAAAGTGCCTGGACTATCTAAAGTCATCTTAGACAAACTCAACATGAAGGACTACAAAGATTACAGGTGAGGCAAATTCTCATACCAAATAAACAGGTAAATGCAGCCTACGCTGTTTAGATGGTCTTCGCTGGTCTACCAGCATGGGATGCCAATGGTCTCTACGATCAACTTAAGCTGACGATGCTTTTGGGAAATGCAGCCCTGGTCAATGGCTAGTTTTAGAGGACTTTTGGGCACTTTTGAGCAGCTAGACCAGCTTAAACCACCTAAGACCACGCAGCCAACAAGCTTAGGCTGGTTTTAGTTTTTTCAGCATGGATGAAAGTGTGTGAAATAGGATTCCCATTGAGTAATAGTGGAATTTTACATGTTTTCTCTCTCTCACTCTCTCTCACACACTCTCTCTCAATCTCTCTCCCTCTCTCCCTCTCTCCCTCACTCTCTCACACACACTCTCTCACACACTCTCTCTCTCTCACTGTCTCACACACACTCTCTCTCACTCTCTCTCCCTCACTCTCTCACACACACTCTCTCACACACTCTCTCTCTCTCACTCTCTCACACACACTCTCTCTCACTCTCTCTCACACACACTCTCTCACACTCTCTCCCTCTCTCCCTCACTCTCACTCACTCTCTCACACTCTCTCTCTCTCACTCTCTCACACACACTCTCTCACACTCTCTCTCTCACACACTCTCTCACATCTCTCTCTCTCTCTCACTCTCTCACACACTCTCTCTCTCTCTCTCTCCACTCACTCTCTCACACACTCTCTCTCACTCTCTCTCCCTCTCTCCCACACACTCTCTCACACTCTCTCTCTCCTCTCTCACACACTCTCTCTCTCACACTCTCTCACACACACTCTCTCTCAATCTCTCTCCCTCACTCTCTCTCACTCTCTCTCCCTCTCTCCCTCACTCTCTCACACACACTCTCTCACACACTCTCTCTCTCACACTCTCTCACACACACTCTCTCTCACTCTCTCTCTCCCTCACTCTCTCTCTCTCCCTCACTCTCTCACACACACTCTCTCACACACTCTCTCTCTCTCACTGTCTCACACACACTCTCTCTCTCTCTCTCTCTCTCTCTCTCTCTCTCTCTCTCTCGCTCTCTGTATTAGGGCAGCATTGGAGGGGAAAGGGAAGGTTGGATTTCGTTCCCATAAAGAAATGTTTAAAAATTTGGAAGACACATTTAAATTCTGTGCCTGCTGCTCCAAACTTCCAGCCAACCTGCCAGACCCTAAAGTGCTTAAACGCTGCATTAAGTGAGTATATACAAACACCAAGTGAGCCAAAAACGGATCCATGTGTTGCTTTGTTGTTGACAACAGCAAAATATGTAATCACAACATTACCTCTATATGTTCTTGCAAAATGTTTCAAAACAAAGTGCTCCCCAGGTAATGGCGACTAGAATAAAACGTCAAGAAAATGTCATGTTATTTCCGATAGTTCCAGTACAAAAGGATCGGCCGCATTATACTGACTCACAGACGAGTGCATCTCGTATCATACATTTTTGCATTGGCTCCGATGTGTTTACATTTGTTTACCTGTGTTTAGTCTCTGATGATCCTCCAAGCTTTTTTCACACTCCGCCTGGTATAGATGTCCTGGAGGGAGGGGAGCTCACCTCCGATCTTGTAATCAGTGACAAGCACGATTCGGAGGTTGCATTTTTCCTCTAACGTTACATTTTTACTCCACTCGTGGTTATAGTTAGGTTTGGGGTTTGGGTTGGAGGGGTTCGTTTTATAAAATATGCATTTTGGCGCCACTCTGTGGACATTACACATGGAAAATGGAGCTCACGAGTGCCCATATGTCCAACAACACTTACCGTTTTGGCCACTGGGGGCAATGTTTTGCATTTTGGAAAGCACAGACTGATTTTACCTGAAGAAAAGTCAGCCTACTATTTTCGATTTCACTGTGAGATCAGTCTGAAATCAAACAGAAACTACCTATAACTGTTGAGTGCCATTGTGGTTATTTTCATGAATATATATATATATATTCAATGACTGGTTTTTTCAAGTCGGAATCTCTCCATTTTCAGTTTCCTAATGTCATTATTTTCCAAGACCATGGAGAGCATTTCAAAAAGTCTTCCTTTTCAGGTGGAGGAAAACTAAAACGTATTAGTGTGAACATGACCTAAAAGACCTTTGTTTGGGTTTGTTTACATTTGAATTTTTGCCCATTTGAACATTCCGTTAATGTAAGTATACTGTATGTGATTTCTCTGATGTTTGATTGCCCACTGTGCGAAAACCGTAATTCTGATCAGTTAGAAAAGACAAAGCAACCCGGGTTAGAGCGGTCTGAAGGTCTGTGCCAAGTTTGGGGTATGTAGCTTAAAAGCTCCAGGAGCAGATACAATAGGAATTTTTTGCCTTGGTTTAGAGTTTTTGGAAAAACCGGTATGTTGGCTTGGGCTAATTTTAGGTTTACATTTTCATGCCCTTGCAAAATCTGCAACCGCATTACTAGCAGTGACAGTGTGTTGCTATGTGGTTACTAAGGTGCTCTGAACAAATGCAAAGTGGTTGTTTTAATACAGCCGACTTCAAATTCTCTATGATATTCTGGTCTCTAGATATGGCTGGGGTACCACCTTAAATGACCACATAAATGTGCAGGCTGTGATACATGTTAAAGTTTAATACTAAGGGTTAGAGTTTTATTGAAATCACTAACCCCTAATAAGAGCATGCTAGCCTTAGCGTAAGAGCATGCTATTGTAGAGAGCCATTAGAGTTTACTACAATAATAGAACAAGGAATAGACTTAGTCAAGTTTGAGTTGTTCATTTAACATCAACTTTCATCTATCAGCTCAATGACACTATTCCATGCATAACACAGTCGTTAAAACTCGCACGAGACCACACATACACACTGCTTGTCCCAGTTGGTGCTGTCTTTCCTGTTGCAGGTGTAGGTCATATTACGTAGCTCTTTCAGTGTTCTGCCCTCTGGTTGTTATCACCCACTAATTATCACACAAAAATAATGCAAGATGTTAACACCTTTAACTGCCCCCCCCCCCCCACCACCACCAATTAACAACAGGTGCTAATGCTACAAGCTAACATGCTAATTCAACACAACCACCCCAGTCAGGATTATCCAAGATAGTCCCAGTTTTTGGCCGTCTGTCCTGGAAAATTACATTTCACTTCAGGAGGCAAAACTCCCCGAAATGTGAACATTTCCCCCGATACGTTCACCCACGTGAGCACAATGTTTGTATGCACACCATTCAAGGAAAATAAGTCAGATTAAGTTTAGTGAATCATTTAGTTTGGACGATTCATGTACTGTATATAGACTGGTAATCTGGCATACCGGGCATTTTCCCGGTGGGCCGACGCACTTTGGGGCCGATCAGGGACGGACTGTCCATCGGGAGAACCGAGCGGGCCAGTGGGTCGGCCATGAAACATGCCGAATGGGCCGCGATAAGCTCAAATGAGCAAAGTTTTGGGCCAGTTGTCATGTAAAATCCCAGGCCAATTTCTCTGCCTGTACAGGTCATAAACCCCGCCTCCCCATGTTATTCAACGGGACGTGAGACCAACTTAACAATTAAATTACACTTCACATATCTTTTTTCCAAAGATAGTTTCTGTCATTTACTGTCGTTTCTATCACGTTGATGTCATTTCAAGTGTTTGTTTCCAAAATAAGATTGTTTTTAGTTATTTGATGCTATAAAAACGGTGCTGTGACATCATGATTGACAGCTGTGATTGACAGGTTCTCTGAGCGAAGTAGTCACTGAAGCACCAACGGACTTTTTTTCGGGATCTTCGGAGGACTGAGGAGATTGGAGCTTTAAATTGAATATCTAAATTTCTATAATTAATTATTTCACACCGTCAAAAGTCAAAAGTGCAGGGGCGTGTGCTTGCGACTGATTCAGCGAGAGTGAGGGCGGGGCCTTGATTTCGCGGCTTTACTTCCTGCTCACTACTGCGCAGGTCTGGTCCCGAAATCGCAACTGCGCAGACTCAAGTCCCAAGATGTCAGCGCCATATCGGGACACTGGCGGCTTCAGTTCTCACCAATGGAAAAGAGCGAAGGGCGTCGCCCATCTTTTTTACAGTCTATGATTTGATGCTTATGTTTGACTTCAGAGTGCAGACTTTAGTATCATCTTGTCTAATCTGAGCACAGTTTGAGACATTGTTAAAATCTCTTCTGAAACACTAGAGGAGACATGTAAGATAACCGAGGTCACGTTTTCTCAGGAGGAACATCTGAGAAGTGGCAGACTCCAGCAATAGTCTCAATTTAGCTCTCCATTTAATTTCTCTTCATTGCTGCCAACGAGAAACAGTTGAGATAGAGATCTCATTAGTGATTTTTCCCTCCTACGGGCCATACAGATGAGCTAGTCTGTTCTCCTGTGGTTAGCCTGGAGGTAAGATACAACAAAGTTTAAACCACAGATATTCACCTAAAAATAGCATGTGGTTAAAGTGAAGCTGGAGTCCAGTTGGGCGTCTACCATTCAAGCATTCTTTTAACACACTTTGCTATAAACCAACACACCGTCACCATCCAGGAGAAATGATTCCCATTTCTCCAGTAATGATCCAGAGATTTGATCGAACTGGACCGGTCCATTTCCTAAATATCTTAAAGAGAGGTTGGACTGATTTGTAAGAACATTATTCAACAGTTCGTCTGCTAATGGGGAATTTCTCTGTGCTTTTTGGATTAGAAATAAAAGACTGTATCTCTGTATCTCTGAGGTCACCATAGTTGGTTCTGTCTCCCTTTGTCTGTACCAGCTATTTTCGTAAAATCCAAGCAGATGTTAACAACAGGGTCACGTACACCGCACGATGCTGCCACCACAATAAAATCTTAAAGTACTGAAATGATGAGGGCAGATTCTAAAAATGGCACCGACCTTTTTATCTGTCTGTTGAAACGTTAACTCTTGAGGGTTGATATTATGTAATAAAACACTGACTTTAAACTGATAATTCACCCGATAATGTCATTTCAAACCTGTATGACTTTCTTTCTTGGAACACAAAAGGTGAATTTCTGGAAAAATATCCAAGCAATTCTTTTCCATAAATGAAATTGAATGAGGACTGGGGCTGTCGAGCTGTAAAATGCCATAAAAGCACCATAAAAGTATCATAAAAGTGGTCCATACGATGTATGCACTATATTTCAAGTCTTCTTAAGTAATAGGATAGCTTTGTGTGAGGAACAGACTGAAATTTAAGTCGTTATTTACTGATAATCTTCCATCCATTGGGTTGTTAACTGTTAACTGTTGCGATTGGATCATATAGTCAGTTCTCTTTGGTCTGTTCCTCGCAAAATCGTTATCGTATGGCTTTAGAAAACGTTTGTGGTAGTAATTTGTCATTTATTTAGCTTGGCAGCCCTAGTCCTCTTTCACTTTCATTATATGGTTAAGACTGGTCAAGATATTCTTTTTAAATTTGTAAAAGTTTTTAATTTGATCCCCTTTTCTCCCCAATTTGGACTTCCCAATTCCAACTACCTAGTAGGTCCTCGTGGTGGCGTGGTTACACATCTCAATCCAGGTGGCGGAGGACAAGTCTCAGTTGCCTCCGTGTCTGAGACTGTCAATCTGCGCATCTTATCACGTGACTCATTGTGCATGACACCGCGGAGACTCACAGCATGTGGAGGCTCATGCTACTCTCCACGATCCACACACAACTCACCACACGCCCCATTGAGAGCGAGAACCACTAATCACCACCACGAGGAGGTTACCCCATGTGACTATACCCTCCCTAGCAACCGGGCCAATTTGGTTGCTAAGGAGACCTGGCTGGATTCACTCACCACACGCCTCGTTGAGAGCGAGAACCACTAATCGCATCCACGAGGAAGTTACCCCACGTGACTCTACCCTCCCTAGCATCCGGGCCAATTTGGTTGCTAAGGAGACCTGGCTGGAGTCACTCTGCACGCCCTGGATTCGAACTCGCAACTCCAGGGGTGATAGTCAGCCTCAATACTCGCTGAGCTGCCCAGAACCCCCGGTCAGGATATTCTTTAAATAAATCACCTTTCATGTTCGACGGAGGAAAGAAGGTCATTTGAAATGACACAAGGGTCAGTAAATGAGGACAGAACCTAAATTCTAAAACTCCCTTTCACCTCTTGTCTTGTCTCTTTGTTTTGCATGTAACATTACAGGTGTCTAAACGTGTATTACTGCAGTAAAGACTGTCAGAGGAAGGACTGGTCTTTGCATAAGAAGTTCTGTAAATTTCTTCGCAAGGTTTCCATCGACAGGCTGGTGGAGTGGCTTGTTCACACCGGTGAGATGAAAAAGCATGCTGTTGCAAGGGTGTTTAATGTCAGTGAGATTTTCTTGTCTACATTAGTAGTGTGCACGGGCATTACATTGAAACCCAATCTTGGCTAGTACCTCCGTGTGACCCGGCTGGCACCAACAGATTTTAAGCCCTATCCTGAATTCACTCACTCTCGTTATAATTTCTCCTCCAAGCAAGTGCATTGCAATATGATTTATTTTGTTAAAGCATCATAAAGCATCATAAAGCATCATGTTGGTAACAGTAAAAGCGCGCAATAAAACAGTTCTGCGGGCGAACTACACTCATCTCAATGGAAATCCGTGCGATGGACTTCCGGATTTCACGTGGTGTAGTGGGCTAAAGCACATAAATGGTAAGCAGAAGGTTGCTGGTTTGATCCCCACAGCCACCACCATTGTGTCCTTGAGCAAGACACTCAACTCCAGGTTGCTCCGGGGGGATTGTCCCTGTAATAAGGGCACTGTAAGTCGCTTTATGTGCTTTAGCCCACTACACCACCACCACTCTATCCCCACCAAAGAATGACACCTTAAAACCGAAGTGTGTAATTTCAGAGACACCAGTGTCACCAAACGGAACTGCAAAAATAATCACTGTTTACACACTGATTCCAGAAAACTCCCATTTTCCATTGGTTGTACAAACAGATAGTCCCGACCCAAACTCACACGATTGGCTGAGCCAATGTTGTTGTGTCGAGCTGGATGGGCTGCTCAAACAAACAGAGGAACGTTTTGATAGTGCCAAAGAGGCACAGTGTCACACTTTGTGGTGAAATTCTTGACAATGACTATTAAGCTTAAGAATTTGAACATAGAAAAATGACACATTTTAACCTTAAGTATTATTTTATCAATAACTCTGTGCTCCAACAGGAGATCTTCCTTTCTCTACTGAGGTGTGGTCTCGCCCTGCTAAAGAGGTGAGGTGTTGGGATGACTGGCTGTCTATGCAGGGCGAACTGACACCCCGTCTGGAGCCCATCCTGTCCGGCCAAAACATGACTGATCTCTGGACCAATGCCTGCCGACCGCATCCGGAGAAGGCGGAGCTTTGCGAGTCTGTGTGGCGGATCTGCAGCGAGTTCTTCTCTCGGTCATTGACTGTGGGTCTGGGGTTTCAAATGTCTCGCCTGGACCCGTATTCTCGGCCTCTGACAGTACATCTGGTTGGCGCCGGTCACAATGAGACCCTGGGAGCCAGAACGACAGACATGGACGAGCTCAGCCGCATGTTCCCTGGGCACCAGGGTCTGGAGGTGGTGATGGTGGGGCCAGAGGTGGTGAAGGGGCTCATCATGAGGCCCCCGCTGAGGGCTTTCGGGCCCCGAGGAAGAGTGTACATCAGTGCTTACAAGGGCCTCTATCATCAGTTCTGGGAGGATGTTGTAGAGAAAGGAGAAGCAGCCAAACCAGATCTAGTGGTTGGATTTCACCCAGGTACATGCACACACCAGCAATAACATTCATACCTGAATATCATAAACAGGTCTCTATGATGAAGGAAAATTGGCTCAAATAAATCGAATTTACCAACATTTAATATAGATTGAAATGAGCATCTTTCTTAACCCTGAAAACATAGACATGAATTAGAGGTGTACTTATACTGTCCTAGGTATCGAGGAGTTTACTAAAATATAGATTTGACTTTCAATGGAATCTGTTGTCATCATGTACATATGCTTGACTCTTTAAACTGAAGTTGGGGGGTTTAGTTTCCATCTATAGAATCAGACTGACGTTTCTTTAGGAAGATTCAGTGTGCAGACAGGTGTTAGTCATAAATCTTTTCCCCGGTGTTTGACTTTTACTAGCGCTGATTCATAGTAACTGTCGACAGATTAAGACTCAACACCAGTAGATCTCTGAGCACTTTACCACATTTACTTGTCAGTCACCCACACACTCGTTTTTGCAAGCTAACAACAGGAGCAAGCCATCAAAGTCCAGACTGCTCTCGAAGAATTGATAAGTTAGGGCTAAAGGCCCCCCTTAAGGAGAATTTGCAAAGTGTTTCAAGATCGAAAAAATACATTTCTTTGTATCAAATATATATGAAGCAACATAATTTGTGTGAAAAGAAATATAAACTGAGGGTTTATTTGATGGAAATTAACAAGGTGGCAAGGGGGGCACTGCCCACACTTGGGTTAAAAGGCCCCTGGAGAGGTTATAGTGATATTGGAGCAATAGTTGTAGGCAGGGCAGGACTGGGAAGAGAAATCGGGATGGGATTTTACATGGCAACTGGCCCAAAAGTTGTTGGGGGTGGGGGCGGGGGTGGTGGTGTTTGCTGGTCTTTCGTTCTGCATAATGCGGCGGTTCATTTTAGCGTATCGCGGCCCATTCGGCAAGTTTCAAGGCCCGACCCTACAGCCCGCTCGGTTCTCCCGATGGCAAGTCTGCCCCTGATCGGCCTCAAAGAGCATCGGCCCACCGGGAAAATGCCGGTATGCCAGGTTACCAGTCCAGCCCTGTTTGTAGCCCAAAATATTTCAGCTTATGCAACTACCTTTAAGACAGCAAAATACCTATTTTAAAGTAGTAAATTAAGATACTGTACTGCGTATTCAAAATAACCACTTCAGAAAAGGGTGCACCTTTTCCTATATGGACCCGCCGGCAGATCCAAAAAGGGCGCTATATCACAAAAAAAGATTACGGTTAAAACGGTAAAGTCTCCGTATACATACAGTAATTCAGGCATATGAGGTGTCGTGTTAAATCTTAGAATATGAACTTTTCAGAAATAACCATCACATCTGCATTTATGTTATTTAAAATAACAAACTAAGGCCTAGAAACATTCGCATTGAAAATGTGCGCCCCCTAGAGGTAATGGGTATAAATATATATATATTAAAATAAAAGTCCTTCACGTAGCACCTAAATGGTGGCAAGTCATAGGCCTATGAAATGAAAGCTCTCATTCTCAGGAATGTGAGTATATAGTTAATTTTGTTGTGCTAATACCACAGTTTGAAATATTTTCAAAAGAATCACAAAGTGAAATATGATTTCTGTAAGTCATCAAATACAAACGTCACTTTTATGCTCCGATAAATGCAGCTGTAAGGTCCCAAGTAGACAAAAACGTATCTGCTTTCTCCTTAGGTAGTTCCCTAAAAAATGAGCCATTGTTTACTTGTCTGTGAGCTTGCTTGGCTGAATAAGCCAATGTTATGTATCCGATGACCAGAACAAAATATGCCATCCAGAAGGAAAAGAATGCAAAACAGATCATCATTCAACTATTAATGATAAAATGTTAACTCAGCTTTCTAATGACACCTAGATTGAGCCTCTAGTCCACTCAGAGGCCGAGATATTCGATGAAATAACAAGGATGGCGCTTGAACTGAGAATTAGACCCTTTTGGGCATGAACAACGAATGACCCGCCTCACTGACTTAGTGGCTTTTTATCCAAATAGTGATTTCAGTGTCATCAGAAGTCATTTTACTGCAAATCAGGTGAAATCCATGCAAACCACATAGTCATAAATACACTCATGACCCCTTTTTACTGTTGCTGTTTTTCTAGGACCCTTGAACACACTAACTGACTTTAATGGCCCCTATATCAACACACACCTAATCTTGGATGAGGGCACATACAGGACATACAGGACATCAATCACAAAGTGGAGACATATAAACAAAGACAGAGATTATCCAGCTAATCTCTCTTTGTTTGTTACGCTTCATGTTGGATTTAAATGTTATTTGGATCTCCTAGACTGAACCTGTCGGGTCTGTCCTCTTTGTGAGTGTTTGCGATTTAAGAGTTGTGTTGTGTTGTTTGTCACCTTGTCCAGGTTTCCACGCATCTCAGGGTTTAGGAGAGGGCTGGCTGCCCACCTTACTGCTGCTCAGAGACTACAACATCCCATCCTTATTCACCATGTACAAGTATGTGACCATTTACTTACTCAAACTAAGTGTTCACACAGCATGTACACACACACGCACAAATGCACAATTGACATGGCATGTCATTTCACTGTGCACACATTTCTCATATATTTTCTTTGACACTGAAGAACAGAATTTCTCCATAAAGAGTTATCTATTTAAACTGTATTTAATTTAATTTAATTTAACTTAACTTAATTTAATTTTATATTTTTGTTTTATTTTAATGTTATTTTATCTTAATTTAAGTTAATTTGTTAAGTTAATTAATTTAATTTAATATTTTAAGTTTATTTTAATATTTCCATTTTATTTGAATGTTATTTTAATTGAGTTTAATTTAATATTTTAATGTTATTTTAATGTTATTTAAATTTGATTTTAATGTTATTTTATTTTAATTTAATTTAATTTATATTTTAATTTTACTTTAATGTTATTTTATCTTAATTTGTTAAGTTAATTAATGTAATTAAATTTAATATTTTAAGTTTATTTTGATTAAATTTAATATTAAAATTTTATTTTAATATTATTTTAATGTTATTTTAATTTAATTTAATATAATATTTTCATGTTATTTTAATGTTTTTTAAATTTAATTTTTATGTTTTTACTTTAATTTAATTTAATTTATATTAAAATTTTACTTTAATGTTATTTTATCTTAATTTAAGTTAAGTTAATTAATGTAATTAAATTTAATATTTTAAGTTTATTTTAATTAAATTTAATATTAAAATTTTATTTTAATATTATTTTAATGTTATTTTAATTTAATTTAATATAATATTTTCATGTTATTTTAATGTTTTTTAAATTAAATTTTTATGTTTTTTTACTTTAATTTAATTTAATTTATATTAAAATTTTACTTTAATGTTATTTTATCTTAATTTAAGTTAAGTTGTTAAGTTAATGTAATTTAATTTGATATTTTAAGTTTATTTTAACTTAATTTAATATTAAAATTGTATTTTAATGTTATTTTAATTTAATTTAATTTAATATAATATTTTCATGTTATTTTAATGTTATTTAATTTTTAAATAAGTTGTTAAGTTAATTAATTTAATTTTAATATTTTAAGTTTATTTTAATGTTATTTTAATGTTAATTTAATATAATATTTTAATGTTATTTTAATGTTAATTTACTTTCATTTAATTTAATTAATATTTTAATTTTATTTTGATATTATTTTAATTTTATTTAACATTTATTAATGTATTTTTTGTCTTGCAGTGTGACTGTCCTCGTTATAAACTGTGAAATTCTGAATATTAGCAAAAAGAACAATGTGGACAGAAATACAATTTAAATATATTGAGATTTTCTACTGTATTTGGGGTCTATTTTCAAAAACGGCATCTTATGAATTTACATATTGCTTTAATCTCTGGAGGATCCTTGAAAATTGTGCAAATCAACACTGGGGAAAAAAAGTAAATAAGATATTTTTCAAGCTTTTAAGTTAGGGAGAGGCAAAGTTTTCCATGCTACATGCTACTATTAAGACTGCATGGTGTATTTACACATTTAAAAATGATTTTGTTCACTGCATGTCAATGCAAAAAAAAAAAAAACATTTTAAAATGATGAAGCATCTTAAATAGAAATATTAATTTTGTACATTTCTCAACCACCCATAGAGACTGATTTGAAGTTCCTAAATGTAATTTCGGGAGGAGCGAGTCCATCTAATATTTCAATGAACAGCCAGAGTATATAAGTATCTGTTTCGGTCCAGCATCCCTCCACCTCCCCAACTCCACCTTTACCCTAGGCATCTTGCCCCATTTAATCATCTCCTATTAATAGTCCCGGGGCGGGGGGGGGGGTACTTCAGAGCTCGAGTTGAATCTGCTTCATTGAGCTCCTCTGTGGACAGCAAACAAACTTGTGAAATACATATAAATAGATACATATTTATTAGGACTATTTACTCTCTCTCTCTCTCTCTCTCTCTCTGTCTCTGTCTCTCTCTCTCATAGTGATGCAGAGCTGCAGAATTCTCTAGAGATTCTAACTGAACTTGAGATGGACATTAAAGACACTGGCCCAAACCCCTTCAGATCCCAGAAACCTGAGCAGGTTCAGTCCAGCCCAAACACATCGCCAAGTTACTGCAACGCCTTCTACATTTACTTTCAGGGGCTGCTGGAGGCACAGCAAGAGGAAGATTAGTTACCTACAGTTATAAACCATCTGCATGCATTTCTCACTTTTTTGCAGAAGTCTCTACATTTCTTTAGTATTTGGACATCCGTCACAAAAACCTGCACAAAATGTGCAACTTCTTCCAAATAAACATTAAAAGCTCAATTATCCATTGCAAAAGATTTTTTATTTTATTTTCAATGCCACTTTCATTTAAAGTCATTATTTAAGAAATAGATCTGCTGTTAAATGAATATCTATAATTAGACAAACATTTGCAGCACATTTTATTAAACATTCAGCATATAAAAATGAACGATCAGACCACATTAGATTGTATTAAATATATTGATATTGACACTTACTATAACTTGTAGCTACAATAATAATACTATAAATAAATCAACTCTATAATGATGAACATTTCATTGTAGACTTTGTACAGAGAATTAAATGTAGGTTGAGTTTCTCTTTAGATTCCACTTCTATAAATATTATTTATTTGATATTATTGGTTCGGTATGGAAGAAGTGTGATAAATTTAATAAATACATTAATACATTTTATAAATTAAATACAGGTGTCTCTGTGTCGCTGAAAACACAATAACAAATTCTAAGCTAGATACAGTGAGTACATATTCTGCATTTTTTTTAAATAAATATATATGTAAATAAATAAATAAATAAATATATATATATATATATATATATATATATATATATATATATATATATATATATATATATATATATATATATATATATATATTTATTTTTAATTTATATATATATATATATATATATATATATATATATATAAATTAAAAAACAATATATATATATATATATATATATATATATATATATAAATTAAAAAAACATATATATATATATATATATATATATATATATATATATATATATATATATATAAATTAAAAACAATATATATATATATATATAGATATAGATGAGAGAGAGAGAGATATTGTTTTTAATTTATTTATATATATATATATATATATTGTTTTTAATTTATATATATAGAATTTATTTTTAATTTATATATATATATATATATATATATATATATATATATATATATATATTGTTTTTTATTTATTTATATATATATACTGTATATATAATTAATTTTTTATTTTTATATATATATATATATATATATAATAAAATTATATATATATTCTAACTAATATATTCCTTTGTCATAAAGACGGCAAAGAAATCTATTATTGTACACTGTTTAACCCCCCTGAGACCCCCGTGTGCATTTTACGTTTCCATTTTTGATTTGTAACTTGTAGCACCTAATAAACAAGCAAAAAAATTATAATAATTCTAGAGCAAATATTTTTCCTAAAAATGTAGGTCCACATATGTGGGCCACGGGACTAAATTGTAAAAAATTTAAATAATCCCAAACTATAGAAAGTCAGATTTAAAAAAATATATATATATTTTGTTAAATCAAATTGTTTATTATGTTTCCAAGAGTGTTGATATTTAATATTAATCATGTTTTTGGGACATTACATCAGAAATTAGCATAATTAATTCAGATATAAGTAATGTCCAGCATCATCCAATCACAGCCAACCATGTTCAAATAAAATGATCCATTATAAATGGTGAATCTATGTACTGATGATCATCGTCCCATGTGTGTCAAACATGTTGAGTGATCCAAACATCATCTGCAGCCTGAAACTGAACTTTTGATCAGATTTTAGGAGTGAACGCAATATAGGATGCTCCCTTGCTCCCTATTTAGTGAATGACTTAACCTCCAGTGTGCTGTCTGTCTGCACTGGTCTCAGAACAGTTATAGGAGAGCTATAGGATGCTCCCTTGCTCCCTATTTAGTGAATGACTTAACATCCAGTGTGCTGTCTGTCTGCACTGGTCTCAGAACAGTTATAGGAGAGCTATAGGATGCTCCCTTGCTCCCTATTTAGTGCATGACTTAACCTCCAGTGAGCTGTCTGTCTGCACTGGTCTCAGAACAGTTATAGGAGAGCTATAGGATGCTCCCTTGCTCCCTATTTAGTGCATGACTTAACATCCAGTGTGCTGTCTGTCTGCACTGGTCTCAGAACAGTTATAGGAGAGCTATAGGATGCTCCCTTGCTCCCTATTTAGTGCATGACTTAACATCCAGTGTGCTGTCTGTCTGCACTGGTCTCAGAACAGTTATAGGAGAGCTATGAGATGCTCCCTTGCTCCCTATTTAGTGCATGACTTAACCTCCAGTGAGCTGTCTGTCTGCACTGGTCTCAGAACAGTTATAGGAGAGCTATAGGATGCTCCCTTGCTCCCTATTTAGTGCATGACTTAACATCCAGTGTGCTGTCTGTCTGCACTGGTCTCAGAACAGTTATAGGAGAGCTATAGGATGCTCCCTTGCTCCCTATTTAGTGCATGACTTAACCTCCAGTGTGCTGTCTGTCTGCACTGGTTTCAGAACAGTTTATAATGCACCTTATTTTCATCCTAACTCCATATAAAGCCTCTGAAAGACACATTTATCAGCTTTTGGATGAACACATTTATTCTCAATGTGAAAATGCACAATATAGGGTTTCTAATGTAAACCTTGTCCACATTAGGGTGCATTGTGTTTTGTAGCTTGGCGTTTCGCAAATAAAGCACTCAAATCTTAAAATGTGTATGTTGGATGAAACTAGAGACTCTAATCTTTTGACTCAAACAGGTTTCAATGTAAAAATGTAATCGGGTTTTTTTACCAGATGTAGTTTTGTTGCCGTTTCTCCCAAAGACGAACTCCGCTGTGATCAGCGCCATGTTGTTTTGTCGCATGACTCGTATGACTTTACTGACAGCACAGAGTCTCCTGATCAGAGATCAGCCAGTTTAAATGAATGTAAATTATGCATCGTGTACAGCGAAGCCAAAATACAACATCCGCGCATGTTTACGCGGGGTCGCGCGACGGTAATCAACTATATCTTACAAATGCTGTCGACTGAGCTTAACTTGAACCTGGAATATTCCTTCAAGTCTATTTTTTGAGCTATAAGACATACAGGATATACAGTATCTATAAAACATTAGCGCCTCTCAGCTCCTAGACTGAACACGGCGGTTAAAAACGCTAGAAATGAATTCTCGTGTTCTCTCAAGTGCAATAGTCCCATTGTCATAGTTAGCTGTTGCTGCCCTATTCATTGCATCAAAAACTGAATCAGCTTCATTTGCTGCTTCCCATCCAGCAACTGCACCTCCGATTCCTCCAAGAGCTATAACAGAAACAGTAGCACCTGTAGCAATTGTACCTGCAACCCCTGCTGTTGTACCCACAGCTAATGCAGCCCTCGCTGCTGTTACCCCTTGTGAACTTTCAGCTTCTTCAAGTACGGTCAAAACTGCAGCCACTGCAACAACAGTGCTCATTAAAGCACCAGTAAGTAAACCTGTTGTCACTCCTGCAAGTTTACACAGAAGCGTCCCTTTAGCACTTTCTCACCGCTCTCCTGCAGACAAATCGTGCTCGTTGATATTATTGATTTGCTCTTGAATTTGTTCCTCTAAACGTTGTAAAAGCTCATTGGAGTAGCGGCCGTACATTTGCACCATCTCGTCTATGGTATCTAGCAGTTTTTTCACCTGAACCCTGTTGTTGTATCCCCAAATACAGGGGCAACGGAGACATTTAGTCCAGTATTTATTGTCAATAACATGACAGCGACCTCCACATTTATCAACGAGCTCCTGTAGCTTTGGACTCTTGCTCACAAATTCCCTGATGTTTTGACCCTCCAGTTGCTCACCATGAGTGAATAAAACCACTGAATGGTTGAAGGTTTCCTCCCCAAAATATTTAAAAATGTTATCCACGATCTCAGTTTCTTGTGTTGTGTACCTTTTGACGTTTAGAACAATGACAAAGGCATCGATACCCGGAGCGCATTCAATCACAGATCTAGTTATCCTGGATTTGATGACCTCATCGTGAAGAACTGTATCGAAGATTCCCGGCGGGTCAATAACTGTGACCTTTCTGCCATCAACCTTTCCATCTCCTCTTACAGATACGCCTGTTACAGAATTAGGAGAGGCTTCTGTCGTAAAAACGTTCTTTCTGAGAATTGTATTTCCAGCGCTGCTTTTGCCAGCTCCTGTTTTCCCAAGCAGGATAATTCTCCTCTCTGGCACAGACTCACCGCCTGTTTGAAGTTTCATGAAGTATTCAGCGGGAATGTGGACAAAATATTATAATATATTAGATATACTGTGTGTTATATATAATAGGTGTGCTTTAAGTAAAGTGACAAAAGTAATGTCTCACACACACACTCACACACGCACACTCACATACACACACTCGCACAAACACACACACACATACATACACACTCACACATTCACACACACACACATACACACACTCACACAAACACATACACACACACTCACACACACATACACACACTCACACAGATACACACACACAATAAAAACACACACTCACTCACACACGCACATACACTCACACACACACGAACACACACATACACACTCACTCACGCGCACACACACACGCACGCGCACACACACACACACACATGCATACACTCACATACACATTCACACACACACAAACTCAGACACACACACTCACACAGATACACTCACACACACAATAAAACACACACACTCACACACACACATACACTCACACAAACACACACATACACTCACACAGACACACTCACACACTCAGACACACTCACACATACACTCACACAGACACACTCACACACATACATACACACTCACACATACACTCACACAAACACACACATACACTCACACAGACACACTCACACACATACATACACACTCACACATACACTCACACAAACACACACATACACTCACACAGACACACTCACACACATACATACACACTCACACATACACTCACACAAACACACACATACACTCACACAGACACACTCACACACATACATACACACTCACACATACACTCACACAAACACACACATACACTCACACAGACACACTCACACACATACATACACACTCACACACACACACACACACACACACTCACACAGTTTATGTTATGGCTGTTTATAAGAACATATTACTTTTGTAACTTATAATAATTTATAATATAATCAAGTCATAAAGACTTTTATCTGTTTACACTATACAGCACATATACCATTAACTTTATTAACATCTGCTGCATTAAAATGGTTTTTAATGTGTTTTAAAAATGAATTATTCTCTAAAGTGTAACTATGAATAGGTCTTATAATGCATTAGATCTGGAGTTATAAATACATAACTGCAATATATAATTTCTGCCATAATAAATCTTTGGGATTCCCACTCAACAAACAAAGACACACACAATTAAATGCTCAATAAACATAAATACATGCACAATAGATACACAAATACATATATGATCTAAAAAGCTGCACTTCAATTTAAGCTTACATGCTGTTTATTTCACCAGCGATGTAACTTACCTCCCATTCTTCTTCTCTGTGTATTCAGTAAGTCTCTGTAATGTGGATAATATAGAGGTTATTGATGACTTCAGCCACTGCTTTATATCCACTGCCTTAAAAATGCTACATACTGTATAAAACCACTTTATCATTATGCACAAGCAAAATGTGAAAAACTATTTGAAATATTCTCTTTATCTTACACACATAATACAATCAGTGGATTTTAATCAGCAAATGTATTGATATACTAGGACATGTCCCAAGTGTACAAGTCTCATGTTCCACTCCACAGATTATTGACAGTATTTTAGGGTTTGGATATGACAATTTCCTTTATTTATAGACATTTATTAGACCTTCTTGTATAAGATTACATGTTTGCTGATAGTGGCACCTGGTGGTCAAGGTTGGTACTGCATTCCTATTTTAGAAAATTAAAATTAAAAAATTTTGAAGACAGAAAAAAAAAATGTTTAAGAGAGAGAAAAAACATGTCTTTAAGAGAGAAACACAAACTTAAGACTTAGAAACTGAGACACAATTTATTTATTTTTTCACAGTTTTTTTTTTCCACCTTGTGCGGTTCAGGGCTTCTGTAAAAGGCAGAAATGTGAAGCTTATAATATTATATATGTGCTTACATTAATTCTTCTGTTAAAACTCATGTTATATTGAGCTTTAAAGTGTTTTTAGTTGTTTTACTGTCAATTTAGTGTTTACAGAGTTACGTCGCCATGGCAACAAAGTTGCAAAGTTGGCTATAACAACACCGAAATGGTTAGCAAGTGACTTAATCACACTATAATACCCAGATTTCTGCATTTTATTTGTATTATTTTAAAAAAGCAGCACAAATGAGCACAAAACCTAAAATGTGATTTTTGACAGGGTGAAAAAAAAATCCCTAATTTTCATAGTAAATGGGTCCTGGCGTCCTCTATAGAGGACAGAAAAGAGGCTTTTTCTTTCCACTAAATAACATGAAGTTTTATCCAAGCCACAGTCACCTTTAGCGTTACCTTCATCATAGTCAAGGTTTATATGAATATACACACTCATGAAACTATACTTTTGTATTGAGCCTACTGCTGTATGTGCGTGCATTGCTATTATTTCCTTTGAGAAAGATGATATGTAAATGCCGTGTGTTTTGAGGGATTGGTATGTGATTTTGGACCGTACCAAAGTTTAATTGCATAACATTGTTGCACATTAGCAGTGCAGTGAGGCGGTGTTCACTAACAAACAACAGTTCAATCCAGAGTGTTCCAAAGTAAACGACACAAACATGATGCAAGATCAGAGTTACCTGGCAACCAGCAGCAACAGAGCAATGAATGTGAAAGGGTTTAAAAGTGCAATTGTGTTACTAAGAAGACTCTCTATGAAGAACAAGAGATGATGAATCAGGAAATGCTGGACACGTCCAATCAAGCATGGAAAGCATCAGATTTTAGAAAACCTTTTTGTTGAATTTCGTGTCAGTGGGTGTTTGATATCTCTATTAAATGGTGTGAATTAGCATGTCATTATATGTACAATATGAGACAATAATCTAAAAGCATGCAAACAATTTTGGCAGATAAAAAAAATAATTATAATTAAAAAAAAAAAAAAAATTCTTTTTTTTTTTTTTTTAGGATCAATGTCACTAAAATATGCTTCTAAAGTAAAATGTAAAGTACTCACATCACGTTCCCCCCTTTATTTAATTTTTTGGTTTTCAGCCAGAAGAATCTGCCACCGCTTGTTGTAGAGGTTGTTTATGGGCTGCCACATATGACCTTATGCTCAGACTTTCACTTTCTCTTTATTTTTATTGGGGAATTCAACATTCAGTTTCGTTCTATTTGTTTTCCATATGTTTTTGCATAGTTACCAAACTAGCACAGCCTTAAAGCCCGGGGCACCCCAGGGCAGTCAAGCACCCCATTGGCCCGGTCGGTAATCCGTCCCTGGTTATATACTGCAGCAATGCTATAATATATCGCTCACATATAGACACATATAGTGTCTATAATATAAAAACTGATACTGTTATTTTGTCTCGTTTTATGCATTAATGCACAATTCCCACCACTTAGTAGGTCCTCGTGGTGGCGTAGTGACTCGCCTCAATCCGGGTGGCGGAGGACGTCAATCCGCGCATCTTATCACGTGGCTTGTTGAGCGCGTTACTGCAGAGACATAGTGAGCGTGGAGGTGTCACACTATTCTCCGCGGCATCCACGCACAACTCACCACGTGCCCCACCGAGAGCGAGAACCAAATTATAGCGACCACGAGGAGGTTACCTCATGTGACTCTACCCTCCCTAGCAACCGGGCCAATTTGGTTGCTTAGGAGACCTGGCTGGAGTCACTCAACACACAATGATTGTGTTATTATTATAGTAATAGTGACCCTGCGCTAGACTGCAATAGCTCCGTTTCATTTTGATGCCATTAAAGGGATATTTCACCCAAAAATGAAAATTCTGTCATCATTTACTCACCCTCATGTTGTTCCAAACCTGTGTGGTTTTCTTTCTACTGGGGAACACAATCGGAGATATCATTCTCAGACATCATTCACTTTAACCGCATGGAATAAAGATGCACACAAGAAAGAAAGTCATACGGGTTTGGAACAACATGAGGGTGAGTAAATGATGACAGGATTTGTTATTTTGGGTGAACTATCCCTTTATAGTGGTCATGACATAAGGAATCATGTTTTCTGTGATCTTTTGACATATAAGAGGTCATTCTACTATAAAAACAAAACTCAAAACTTCCTCCACACTGCAAAAAGAGCATTTGTTGAAACAGAGCTGCCAAAACGACTCGTTCTCTACTTCCTCAACATTGTGATGTCACACTGTAGTATTTGCATCTGACCACCTCCACAACAACACAACAACACATCATTGCCTCCTTAATTAGATTCCTCCGTAAGGAGGGAATCTATTGTATTTGTCGGTTTTATTATTATTATTATTATTATTATTATTATTATTATTATTATTATTATTATTATTCTTCTTCTCCTTGAGCCCCAATAGCTCAAAAAGTCACTGGTCAAAAATTTTCTAAATTGGCACATTGATACTCCATGCCAACGGGTACCCCCAAACCAAGAATGGTCAACATTCGCCCATAGGTGGCGCTACAGGCCACGCCCAAAAAACAAAAATTCAAAGTGATATAATTTCCACCCCATTTGTCCAAATCTTCTGAAACTTTGTAAACATGCCTCATTTCTCATGGGGAACAAAAAGCCTCAAGGACCCATACTTCTGCCATTATGGATTTTCCTGTACAGTGAAAATTTTGGAAAACCTACAAAACTCTTCTTCTCCTGAACCTCAGCTCCAATTGACTTGGAATTTGGCACACGTGTGTAGTATGTATGTCTTTCCAAACGTTACTTAGCAAAAATGAATACAATACAAAATGGCTGAAATGGACGTGTTTATGTAAATGTACACACAAAAGATGATCAAAATTTTTAAAATCCCATTGATTTACAATGGCTGAGCAAAAGTGCTCCCTCTACTGGACAAATATGGTCCACATGTAAAATCCCATTCACTTACATTGGCTGAGCAAAGAGGCTCCCTCTACTGGAGTAACTCTGTCTACCACATGCAGCTCTTCTGTAGCAATCTCTAATGAAGCATTTCGGTCTCCTAGTGGGTGGAGCTCCAGACTTAGACTACAGAAGACGTTTTGCGTCTGCATGGAGGTATGTCAAATCAATTGTGTGTCTTAATGCTTTCCAGTTTGAACATTCAAGCCGATTTTACACTATTCAACTCAACAAAGGCAAAACAACTCAAATAAATGTTTTCGAAGCAGTTTGTGTGACACAGCGAAGCGAGCCGCGTCAGCGTCTAACGCTCGCGACGCCGATGAGAGTTCGCTTTCCTTCTTATGCGTTTCAACGGACAATTTCATACACCAAAATACATGATATATTGGGGTGTCTGCTATATCTCAAGTGAACAAACAGTTGATAAAGAAATCGGGTATCAATATATTGAATTATGAATTATTGAAGGGGTCTAGTGATGCCGCTGTGATGTCCTGTTAGATTTTTCTCTATCGAGACAGCGTTAACGTATCAAAACTTCCGAGTATGATGTTGTTTAATTGTCTCTGACAACACGCTAATCCTCGAGGCGAGATCATTTTTGCTCGCGATCTTCACGAAGGTTTGTTGGTTGTGTACAATGGTTGCCTGCTTGAACATTCAGCCGATTTTACACTATTCAACTCAACAAAGGCAAAACAACTCAAATAAATGTTTTCGAAGCAGTTTGTGTGACACAGCGAGCGAAGCCGCGTCGCGACTAACGCCGCGACGCCGATGAGAGTTCGCTTCACAGCTTCATGCGCTTGAACGGACAATTTCATACACCAAAATACATGATATATTGGGGTGTCTGTTATGTATCAAGTGAACAAACAGTTGATAAAGAAATTGGGTATCAATATATTTAATTATGAATTATTGTGAACAACACGGATGCCGCTGTGGTGTCCTGTTAAGATTTTTCTCTCGAAACAGCGTTAACAGCTTAAACAAAATACTGCGTTATTTTTGCACATACAGATACATTTAATACATCGTCACAAACTATGAAAGTTGTACTTTTATTTGTTGTAAAATAAAGAAAATATACCGTGGTGCTCTTTGTCTAAGCTGTAATATCTTTCTGAAACACGCCACAAAAACTTACACAAACATGAAACATATGTCTAAAGAAAGTAGGGATGGGCTGATCAATCCTAACGTATCAAAACTTCCGAGAATGATGTTGTTTAATTGTCTCTGACAACACGCAAAACCATGAGGCGTAGATCATTTTTGCTCGCGATCATCATGAAGGTTTGTCGGTTGTATACAATGTTTGCCTGTTTGAACATTCAAGCCGATTTTACACTATTCAACTCAACAAATGTCAAAACAACTCAAATACATGTTTGCGAAGCTGTTTGTGTGACACAGCGAGCCGTCGCCGTCTAACTCACGCGACTCCGATGTCTTTCGCTGCTGCTTAGCGCCTGAACGGACAATTTCATACAACAGAGTGTCAAAATACATGATATATTGAGGAGTCTGTTATGTCTCAAGTGAACAAACAGTTGAGAAAGAAATCTGGAATAACTATATTTTATTCTGGCATTATTCCAGATGACGTCCTGCTATATTTTTCTCTCGAAACAGCGGAAACAACTTAAACAAAATACTGCGCCATTTTTGCCCATACAGAAACATGCAAGACATCATTACTGAACTATGAAATGTGTACTTTTATTTGTGTACACTTACAATAACAACAAAACCTTGTGCTTTTGTAACATAAATAAACAGGGTGCTCAGTCTCTGTCTTCGCGATTATTTTTCTGAAACACGTCACAAAATTCAAGTGAACAAAATCAACCATTCACGCTAGTCTGTATTTTATCATCTCACAATGAATACAAATGCAACAAGCATGGCACAAAACGAAAATAATGATACTTCTCAGTTCTCAAAAGATTAAACTGAACTGTGCCTTAAGTATCGTATCATGCGATAAAAGCCTCTTAAAGAGACAGTAACAATTTAGCCTTCGTCCTGAACATAGACATTCCCAAGTAATTGAGAAGTACAAATGGTATTATTTTAAGTTTTTTTATTTCTCTCTTACCTTGTAAAATGCCACGTTTTTGAATGGCATGTAAACACAATCACTCCATTTTTTTCACTGGATCTGTTGCTATTTTAATGATTTAAAAATCAAAGCACTGACCATTTAAAGTGTGAGCTTGTAGGCTACATTTTGAAATAGTTATAAACAGTCACAGCTATACAGTGTTATTATGTGCCTAGATAGTCTTTCAAATAAAATTGCTTGTGATATGCTTATGTAAATCACACAAAAAAACAGAAAAAAATCTTAAGAGAGAAGTGAAAGTGAAAGTAGAGATTTTCAAAGTGATTTTTCATTCAAAGTGATACAATTTCACGCCATTTGTCTAAATCTTCTGAAACTTGGTGTACATGCCTCATTCCTCATGGGGAACAAAAAAGCCTTAAGGACCCATAACTTTCACCATGATGGATTTTCCCAGACGCTGAAAATTTGCTAAAACCTAAAAATACTCTTTCTTCTCCTGAACCGTAGCTCCAATTGACTTGAAATTTGGTACACATTTGTAGAATGGACATCCTTGAAAACATTACTTAGGAAAAATGAATGTGATACAAAATGTCTGAAAGGGGCTTGTTTATGTAAATGTCCAAATTTTAACAATATATACCTGTCAATAAATCAAATGTAATTTTGACTGATGGTTTTTCAAACCTAACATGCTTCAAGATGACATCACTCTGAAGTACTCATGCAAAGAATGGCTGACATTCAGCCTCTAGGGGGCTTACAGGCCATGTCGAAATTCCCATTTTCTGGTCTAAAATGTTCTAATTTGGTACAATGGTACTACAGGCCAACAGGAACCCACAAACCAAGAATGGCCGACATTCGCCACTAGGGGGCTTAAAGGCCACGCCAAAATTCCCGCTTTCTGGTCAAATTTTTTTTAATTTGGTACATTGATACTACAGGCAGACAGGAACCCACAAACCAAGAATGGACAACATTCACCCCTAGGGGGCTTACAGGCCATGCCAAAATTCCCATTTTCTGGTCAAAAATGTTCTAATTTGGTACACTGATACTACATGCCAACAGGAACCCACAAACCACTTAATGGCCAACATTCGCCATTAGGGGCGCTACAGGTAATTCCAAAAATCCCATTTTCTGGTCAAACATTTTCTAATTTGGTGTATTGAGTCTACAGGCCGACAGGAACCCACAAACCAAGAAAGGCCCACATTCAGCCCTTAGGGGGCTTACAGGCCACTCCAAAATTCCCATTTTCTGGTCAAATATTTTCTAATTTTGTACATTTATACTACAGGCCAACAGGAACCCACAAACCAAGAATGACCAACATTTGCCCATAGGTGGCGCTACAGGCCACGCCCCAATTTTTTTTTTTCAAAATGATATAATATCCACCCCATTTGTCCAATTCTTCTGAAACTTGGTGTACATGCCGCATTTCTCATTGGGAACAAAAAAGCCTCAAGGATCCATAAGGTCCGGTATGGATTTTCCTGTACATTGAAAATGTTTTGTTTAGGAATCAGACGAAGACATGTTTTTTTGAATTACTTAATTGGGAGGGTTTATCCCCAACCATCTACTGATCAATTTTAAATGATTTGCCATTTTGAGGAGGAATCCGCATTGCTGCTTGCAGCTATATTCTTGAATCACTTCTGTAGCTCATCCCAGATGTGCATGATTTTTGGAATATCTCAGCTCTGTAGGTCCATACAATTCAAGTAAATGGTGACCAGAACTTTAAAGGTCCAAAAATCACATAAAGGCAGCATAAAAGTAATCCATACGACTCCTGTGGTTTAATCCATGTCTTCAGAAGTAATATGATAAGTGTGGGTTAGAAACAGATCAATATTTATATCCTTCTTTGCTATAAATCTCCACTTTCACTTTCACATTATTCTTATTTTGTTTTTGCTGATTCGCATTCTTCATGCATATTGACACCTACTGGGCAGGGAGCAGAAACCATGTTAAATAAGGACTTAAATATTGATCTGTTTCTCACCCACACTTATTATATCACTTCTAAAGACATGGATTAAACCACTTTATATGGTTTTGGAGTTTCAAAGTTTTGGTCACCATTCACTTGCATTGTATGGACCTACAGAGCTGAAATATTCTTCTACATCTTTATTTGTGTTCAGCAGAAGAAATGAAGTCATACACATCTGATATGTCATGAGGGTCAGTAAATGAGAGAATTTTCATTTTTGGGTGAACTGGCCCTTTAATACGATGTTATTTAATTCTAATACATGGAATGGGCCAGGATGCACAAAGAAATGCAGTCTTTGTAATTTTTTCGTAAAAATTTAACAACTTGCTCCGTCTCTGAAACCACTTTCCTTTTCGGTTGATGTCATCAAGCCTTCTTATTTTTGGTGAGGATTGGTTGCCGACACTTCTGCTGTTTTTAGATTACAATAGCCCGACTTTGTTCACCACGATCAAGTCTGCAATGCAAACATGCACTTTTACTCACTGGTTTAGTCTTACTAAACATGTCAAGAAAATGTCCCGTTCCTATATTTCTCCAAAATCAAAAGAAACAAGTGAGAAAATATATTTTTCATACAGTAAATGAAACGTAATTTTAGGGCAATTTAGTTTTTTTACATTGTGACATCATTTTCATGACAGTTATGCACATTTTAACCCCTAATTCTCATTACGCAACATTAAAAAATTCTATATTATTATACATCTGAGCAGTACTCCCTTAGTTCTTAAATAACTTAAACCTGTCCACACATTTCTCAATACACATATGCAAAACACATTCTGACATCCATACCAACACACACACACACACACACACACACACACACAATTTATTCAGTTGTCCTGCAGTGTTCTACAGTAAACAGAAAATAGGAAAAAAGCATGTATTTGCTCCATAGGCCAAACATGACAAAAATGGCGCCATCTGGTGGGGCTCCAGAATGAAAGCATTATATCATAGAATTCATGATTTTATGGCACTGGGATCAAGTACTGAGTGTAACTATTTTTTTGTATACACAGTGTATTATAGATGTATTATAGGAACAGGTTGAAATATCATTAACACAGCCAAAATGGAATGGTGGTGGCGTAGTGGGCTAAAGCACAGGGCTGTTAGTCAGAAGGTTGCTGGTTCGAACCCCAAGGCCACCATCATTGTGTCCTTGAGCAAGACACTTAACTCCAGGTTGTCCCTGTAATAAGTGCACTGTAAGTCGCTTTGGATAAAAGTGTCTGCCAAATGCATAAATGTAAATGATTTGGTAATCATTAGATTCGGTAAATATTAAATATAGAGCATTGCAACGGAGCCAAGTCTACGTCATTTCATAATAAGAGTCCCTGGTGTCCACTATCCGTCAACCTCTAGTTAAAAGAGCCAATCACCTTTTTTAAATAGTTTACTCTAGAATGCACATGCAAATTAGCTGAAACAGACTGAAAATTAAAAATGTTTTGCCTTATTGCTATATCACAAAACAAGTTTACCCTTCAAACTTTTACACTTAAAAAGTCTCTATACGTCGGGCATATGAGACGTCATTTGACAGCTTAGAATCTCAAGTTTTCAATTCCGCATTTATGTTTCTTAAAATAACAAACTAAGGTCTCAAAACATTCGCGTTGAAAATTTATTAATTTACCTAGAGGTAATGCGATGAAAATAAAAGTCCTTCATGTGGCCCATAAATGGACAAGTCATATATCAAATGAAAGCTCTCAATATCAGGAATGTGACTGTATGGATATACATATGAAATATGACTTCTGTAAGTCATCAAATACAAATGTCTCTTTTGTGCTCCGATAACTGCTGCTGTAACCCCCAAATAGCTCAAACTTAGGTTTCTGCCATCTAGTGGAATCAAATGTTGAGGTTGAGTGAACAGAACCAGAATTATATGTTTTACAAAGTTAAGTTTAAGTTTTTCAGATCTTAAAAATTAGCAGATCTTATTGCTAATTTGGCATCGACAGAATTTGGAGATTTTGTCTTCCCCATTTAAGTAGGCACTGTACTTACCAAGTTACCAAGATGGGTGCAAATACTGACTTTCCTTAGTGACCTTGTAGGCATACCTGCGGCTGTGGCTCAGGTGGTAGAGCGGGTCGCCTGCCAATCACAGGGTTGGTGGTTCGATTCCTGGCCCACACGCCTCCACATGCCGAAGTGTCCTTGGGCAAGACACTGAACCCCAAGTTGCTCCCAACGGCAGGCTAGTGCCTAGCGTTGCAGCTCTGACGCCATTGGTATGTGAATGTGTGATTGGGACACAGTGTAAAGTGCTTTGCTAACCTCTAAGGTTAAAAAAAGTGCTATGTAAGTGCAGACCATTTACCATACCCCCTCAAAATCTTATTTATTTTAATGTACATTTTTCCATAATGTTTTCAAATCAACCAGATATCTGCCATTAGACAATGAATTGTGAAAAACCAAAACAGAAATTACCCATTATGTTTTGCTGACAAAAGTGTCTTTTGTCAAGGGCGTAGATTTGGCTTGAACATTGGGGGGCATTTGTGAAGCGTTTACATGTTTCCATTGATCATGGTATAAATAATGGGGGGCTGTCCTTGCTTTCTTTGATTATCCCCCCTGGAATCTACGACCCTGTTATTAGGACACCATTCTCAACTTTTACCTGTTTTTATAAAGTACAATCAGTGTCCAAATGAGATCCGCCACGTAGAGTCCCAGGTTTACATACGTCATGATTGTGACCATGTTCACATCATGATAACGATAATTATAGTATTGATAGTCATGATTTCCTCTTACATATTTTCTATACCCAAACACAGGCCAGAGAATAGCCGCCGTTGTGTACAGCACTACAGCAACAATATCGATAACCAGCTCCAACTTATTGGGATTGCAGCATCGCAACAGATCCACGCACTTCTGCAGGTGGGACACGATGATCAGCACACTTGGAATGAAACAAACCACGTAGACCAGAATACACCAGACTAAACCGAATGGACGGAACCAGGTTTCCACGCCTTTAAAGTAGCTGTGCACTGCAGTGAAAATGAGGCAGGCGACAAGCGCCTGGCTGAATCTCAGAATGCCTCGCCCGTTGGACAGATAGCCTTGTGGACACTTCAGTTTTGACATCACGGCATCAACAGTGTACACTCCAAACGCAAGTATGGCGAAGATGGCGCAAATTATGTCTGCAATGCACGTTTCACACACAAAGACGGAGCAGTAGATGAGAGACGCGGACAACAGCATGAGTGATGTTAGAAGTGTGAGTCCGCAGGTCAGATCTTCCCAGCTGTGTTTTAACACTAACAGCTCGATCATTTTAGAAACAAGTAACGTTTCGATAACAAGGATTACTATGGCCAGAATGAGTCCAAACACCCACACGAACTCACACCAGATCCCGTATGGATTGGACATGGAGCCACGGAACATCGGGATTACCAGGGCCACGGCACAGAATATAATCTCCAGGATCTTGAAAATTTGAGAGAGACTGAGTCCAAACAATACCATTGTTCTTTTGGTGGTATCCAAAGTTGAGCAGAGCTGAAGAGTTGACTGGTAGTGAGTTTAAGCACGAGTGAGCTGTGGACTATAAAGTGGACAGCCACTTCAGATATCATGATTTACATTTAATCAGCCACTAAGGTCATTCAACTCACCATGAAGTCAAACTGCTCATCAGATATGTGTGTTACTACTCATCCTTCAATTCTTTAATGCAGAAAATGGGTTGCATATCGCTTCTTTTTTTAATACTTTTATTTATTTTAATGCATTCACTTTCTTTGAATTTTTTATTTCATCTATGTGAGGCACTTTGAGCTGCAATCGATGTATACAAATACAGGGGAGGGGAGAGATAATTCATGTCTGAATTCACATTTCAGTCTGGATTCAGACACTTGCACAGCACCGAATCTGCATTGTTGAAGGTCATTAATGATATTTTACTCTCCATGGATTCAGGTTCACCTGTCGTCTTAGTTTTATTAGATCTCAGTGCCGCGTTCGACACAATTGACCATGACATTCTCCTCAATCGTCTAGAATGTATGGTTGGCATCCAGGGGATGACCCTCCAGTGGTTTTCCTCCTATTTAAAAGAAAGAACGTTCTCTGTGAATTTAGCTAATTTTTCTTCTACCTCAGCTCAATTACATTGTGGTGTCCCTCAAGGGTCAATCTTAGGACCCTTGTTAATTTCACTGAATATGCAAATATGCTTCCGTGGCTCAATTACATTGTGGTGTTCCTCAAGGGTCAATCTTAGGACCCTTGTTATTTTCACTGTATATGCTTCCTCGGCTCAATTACATTGTGGTGTCCCTCAAGGGTCAATCTTAGGACCCTTGTTATTTTCACTGTATATGCTTCCTTGCATCAATTACATTGTGGTGTCCCTCAAGGGTCAATCTTAGGACCCTTGTTATTTTAACTGTATATGCTTCCTCGGCTCAATTACATTGTGGTGTCCCTCAAGGGTCAATCTTAGGACCCTTGTTATTTTCAATGTATATGCTTCCGTGCCTCAATTACATTGTGGTGTCCCTCAAGGGTCAATCTTAGGACCCTTGTTATTTTCACTGTATATGCTTCCGCGGCTCAATTACATTGTGGTGTCCCTCAAGGGTCAATCTTAGGACCCTTGTTATTTTCACTGTATATGCTTCCGTGCCTCAATTACATTGTGGTGTCCCTCAAGGTTCAATCTTAGGACCCTTGTTATTTTCACTGTATATGCTTCCGTGCCTCAATTACATTGTGGTGTCCCTCAAGGGTCAATCTTAGGACCCTTGTTATTTTCACTGTATATGCTTCCGCGGCTCAATTACATTGTGGTGTCCCTCAAGGGTCAATCTTAGGACCCTTGTTATTTTCACTGTATATGCTTCCTCGGCTCAATTACATTGTGGTGTCCCTCAAGGGTCAATCTTAGGACCCTTGTTATTTTCACTGTATATGCTTCCGTGCCTCAATTACATTGTGGTGTCCCTCAAGGGTCAATCTTAGGACCCTTGTTATTTTCACTGTATATGCTTCCACGGCTCAATTACATTGTGGTGTCCCTCAAGGGTCAATCTTAGGACCCTTGTTATTTTCACTGTATATGCTTCCGTGCCTCAATTACATTGTGGTGTCCCTCAAGGGTCAATCTTAGGACCCTTGTTATTTTCACTGTATATGCTTCCGCGGCTCAATTACATTGTGGTGTCCCTCAAGGGTCAATCTTAGGACCCTTGTTAATTTCACTGTATATGCTTCCATGGCTCAATTACATTGTGGTGTCCCTCAAGGGTCAATCTTAGGACCCTTGTTATTTTCACTGAATATGCTTCCTCTGAGCTCTATTTTTAATGAGTACAGCATATCTTATCACTATTATGCTGACGATTCCCTATTGTATTTCCCAGTAAGTGTAGACAAGAATTGTTCATCTGAGAACGCCCTTAATTGCCTCAGAGAAATTAAACATTGGCTGGCAAACAATTTGTTACCATTAAATGAAAGCAAAACTGAAGTTATGATTTAGGTCCCTCCATGTACTCCTTACCTGGCCGGGTGCCAAGTTAGGTCCTCTGTCGTCGAATGTACAAGATCATGTGAGGAGTCTTGGAGTGATTTTAGACTCATCATTACTTTTCAATAAGCAGATCAGTGCTGTTGTCAAGGGTAGCTTTTTCCACCTGAGATCTATCGCTAATATAAAAAAATGTCTTACCCTTAAAGACTTGGAAATTGTGATCCACTCACTTATTTCATCAAGGTAAAAAATGGTAAATGGTCTGCACTTATATAGCACTTTGTAAAGCAGTTCAATGGAAAGGAGGAGGTGAACTCTGGCCTGGTGATATAAACAATATTTGAATGATTAACTTAAACAAAAGACAAACACACA
This sequence comes from Xyrauchen texanus, assembly GCF_025860055.1. Classification (NCBI taxonomy): domain Eukaryota; kingdom Metazoa; phylum Chordata; class Actinopteri; order Cypriniformes; family Catostomidae; genus Xyrauchen; species Xyrauchen texanus. Next base: position 3,167,660 of record NC_068316.1, read on the forward strand.
CATATGACGGACATGTCCGTAAACGAGCTCTCTCTCTCGCACCACCGTCCGCAATCGGCCTCTTGTAGGCTTAATTAGCCTGATAAGGGACCGGGTGTGTAGAATCAAGACCCGGCCCCGCCCTCCGCCCTGTCACATTCCTCCCTCGTTCTCTCAGGCAGGGGAGCACCATAATGATGTACATCCGCCCCCCTCTTTCCCTGGGGCAGGGCGTGCCCTAAGCCCCATCTGCAGGCAGGTCATCCCCGTCTACCTGGATGAGGGAGGGGACAAGGGGAGGGAAACAGAAATATAAAAAATGGGTGGGTACTTCCTGTAACAGTGCAGTACCCCCAAAAAACATTATAAAATTTAAACGAGAGGGAAAAGGCCAACGCAGATCAGCAGTGAGAGAGAGATGAAAAAAAAAAACACTTACTCGCGAGTTCTCCGATATGCCATTGCTTGTTCCTCAGCCACTCCTCCACCCTCTAATGGACGACACCCGCACCTCTCCGGGCGGATCGGAGGCAGTCCTCCAGCCCCTGGTGGACGGAACGCCCAATCATGTTTTCGGGGAACAGAAGGGGTCTCCCCCACCCCTGGCAGCGGTTCTCCCATTCCAGGCCGACGCGGTCAGCCTTTATCCCTCTCGGAGGCTTAATTAGCCTGATAAGGGACCGGGTGTGTATAATCACGACCCGGCCCCGCCCTCCACCCTGTCACACACACTTCTTTTAACCTTAGAGGTTACCAAAGTGCTTTACACTGTGTCCCACCCATTCACACACACACACACACACACACACACTTACACACTCACACACCAATGGTGGCAGAGCAGCCACACAAGGCGCTAGCCAGCCACTGGAGCAACTTGGGGTTCAGTGTCTTGCCCAAGGACACTTCGGCACATGGAGTCATGTTAGCCTGGAATCAAACCGCCAACCCTGCGATTGGCAGCCGACCTGCTCTACCACCTGAGCCACAGACTTATTGGGTTAGACTACTGCAACTCTTTGTACATTGGTCTGCCCCAAACTACATCATCCCACCTACAGCATGTTCAAAACGCAGCAGCTAGGCTTGTAACAGGATCAAGAAAGAGGGATCACATTTTCCCGGTATTAGCATCTCTACACTGGCTTCCACTGACATTCAGGGTCGATTTTAAAATTAAGATTTTTGTCTACAAGGCACTATCTGGTCTTGCGCCCCAATAAATAGTGTTCTTCTACACCCTTACTCCCTCACTCGGGTCTTCTGATCAACTTCTATGGGCTATATGCACGGTTACTTCCTGGTTTAGATAAGCCAGCTCAGGCATTTCCGGTCAACTGTCATTCCTGAAGATGTTCTATACGCGCTGCCTGCAGGATCTACCTCGAGTCAACACAAATGATGATTTACACCGCCTGATTCATTCAAATTCAAAGACTTCATCAAGCAAACGTGAAAAGGGATGTATTATATCCAGCTATATCCATGACTACGAAGGTAGGTTTGAAACTGTGTGTTTCAAAAAGTATTTTACTCAACAGTACATAGTACACTCTGTTTATTGTGTAGTAGACATCGTGGACACAGGTAGAAATTCCCAGAGAGTAGAGGCAGGTAGGTTGCCAGCATTTGACATTGTACACCGTGAGCATGTTTAAAACGCATAATTAGCTACACTGTGACTCCATGTAGTTCTGTTATTAAATATGTATTTCAGTAATCTCAGCCACTCTCAATACAATTATTTACCTGAATCTCAAAACACATGAGATACAGTATCAATTGATAATTATTTATTTTTATTTTTTTACAGGTTGTTCTCAAAGACTCTAAACCCATTGAGCTGTTGACCTGTCATTGCTCATGTGTGGCAGGGCTTGCACTATGCAATCATGTTGCAGATTTGCTCTACCAGACCTCACATTACAGCCAGCAGGGAGTAACGGCTGTCCCCCTACTCACAGCTGCACAGGGTCTGAGCTACAGTGGCACAAACCTAGAACCCAGGTGATGTTTTCAACATTATCTGTCTCACTTCTTCCTGGTTATGTCACATAAATCGCATCAACTTTCAAGGCTCCATGCAGCATCCTTCCTTCTGAAAATATGACCATATGAGCTAAACATTTTTTACACAAAGTAAATAAGTTCTTGTACAAATTTCTTGACCGGGCTTTAAGCCTGGTCCAACAAATGAGATGGTGGTGTTGTCAGCTAGGCCAAAGAGAGAAGATTGGCTGAAGTGATCAGGTAATCTGTAGTAACGGGCAGTATGTCTGCTACATGAATTCAAATATGTACTGGATATGTAAAATTGTACTTTGTATTTTTAGACTAGTCTTGATTAGACTTAAGATGAACCTCTAATTGAACTGAATGTCCATACAGAGAGACACACACACACACACACACAACATCTCTGTAGCATAGAGCTACACAACACTGAAGTAGAATTTGACATGAAAAGCATTAATTTATGATAATAACAAACAGTACATACATGCTTGTCTAACTGTTCAGTTGTGTATATTTTCAGGAGTAACTTGTACAACGGGGCCTGTGACCGGACCTGTGACCTTCCAGACATGTCAGTTCTGCGTGTGAATGAGATTTACAGAGGAATGCCAAGGGAAACTGCTCCACCCACAACAACAATGGGAATAGCATTTATTAAATGGTTTATTCAAAGAATATTCAGAGATGGGAGAGTCATAAAAACAATCAAACAAAAGGTTGATTACTTTTACCTACCTATGCTTTTGGCTTGTCAGTTTCCATGGTTAACTTTCAATCAGTTTTTTTTTACAAAGTTCAAATAGTTTGGTTTTCATTACATTTCTTAGCAGTTTTCACGTGCTCACTATTGTCATCTGCCACAAATGTATTCTAATAGAACAGAATTCTAGTATACAATGTATACAAATTATGTTATGTAGTTGAACATGTCATCATTAATTTATTAAATTACATATTTTCCTATAAATGTTATTTATGTGAGTGTTTTAGGTTATATCTCATTAGTACCTAAAATAGTATTGTTTAAATGCTGTTTGTAATGGCCACAATAAAATACACAATGCTTTGGGGAGCCCTTTAAAAAAGGCAGTTACAAACAAATGTAGGTTTATTCACTGAAAGCATGAAACTGAAAATGAGGGAAAATACAGATCCCTGTATGATGATGTAGAGATGTAAATCCATTCTTTATCATTGAACAAAAGCAGTAGCTAACAACAGTAAAATAGTATCAATACTAAACAGAACTGCGCACTGGTCTTGATGCATACATTTAGACCCAGCAATTTAAAGCAAAAAGCTCTGGTAATTTAACAGAAGGCATGCAACTACATAGAGCTGGTTAATGTTACCAAACATATTTAGGGGATAACCATGTCAAAGAATTTGTGTTCCTTTAAACGGCGAATAAGGCGCTCATCATGCACTCTCAGATATGCAATAGTCTGGGTCTCCCTGACCTCGTGTGCAGGCATCTGAAATCTCCCAGAAAGAAATGCAGGCCTGTACACTTTACAGGGCACACAGTCATCCTTAAGAAAGCCCAGGGGCGAAAATTTCATCAAAATGTTGGGGGACAATAAACATAACGATTCTCAAGAGCAATTTTTGAAGGGGACACCAAGGGATTTTTTGTTGTTGCCACGTTTGCATTTGTATTATTTTATTTCTTAAACAATTATTTTAAAAATATATCATATTATTTTCAATACACATATTTTAATGATATTTTAGTGATGTAAGTATTCCTGACTCTTCAAAGATCTGCTTGTCACTTACTGAGCCAGCAAAGAGGGGAGAAACAAAGGTTATAGCACCATGGGGGGCCGTTGTTGGTCGCCGGAGGGGTAAGTTTGAAAACTAATAGCCGAATTGAATTTAGCTGAGGATGAACAATGAGGGACGCAACAGTGCCCAGCTGAAGTCCACTCAAAATGCTGAAATTTAAACGTCTTTTTCATTTCGTTCACTTATTTTTGTAATCGATTTAAACAAGTGAATAACTGTGTGCAAAAAAAAAAAAGATTGATATCGCCTTACAGGCTACATTTACACTGTCTATCATAAAATTTAATATGCCGCTACAGCAAGTGACGTTTCACCGGATGTTTTTGAGCTGGCTTATATTATTCCGGAAGTTGTCATTAACGTTCCATGCATATAGCCCATTGAGGGTTCCTCCTTGCTTTTCTGTGATAGGTCCTAATCTCTGGTCTCAGTCACCCTTTCCATGAGGTCAGCTTCATCAATAGCCATACGTGGCTTTGCTCTGTATTGTTGCATAGGTGCTAAAAAAGTTCCCTGCCTTCTCTAGTAAGTGAAAGAGAAACAATATGATATTGCAAACCGGGTCCATTCTTTCTGAGTAAACCCCTTGAATGCGCATCACATTGTACAGTACTTACAATTTCTGTCCTCGTAAGTGTGAACTTTCAGGAGGACTTGAATACTATAACCATACATTGGATACTGTACTAACGGTTCATTTTTGTAAGGGGCAGTTTGAACATATTTTCCTCCACAGTATTTCAACCCGCTATGTCAATGATTGAGTCTTTTTATGGTCAGAACGACTTTGAATAAAATCTTGATACTGCCACTGAACTATGACTTCATTTCAATATTTCTGTGATCAAGGGTGTAGATTTGGCTTGAATGTTGAGGGGTGGGGGGGGTTGCAGCATAAAGCATTTACATCCATCTGTGATAATCTAACAGTGTGAAGAGTTGCTGACAAGCCCGGCCTTCTTTTTGAGTGCCAACGGAATTGCAAAGTTAATCCTATCGACAGAATGACATACGCCTCGTGTAAAGAGATCTGCTGAGTAGCTTGAAAGTAGCATTTACTTTGAGCATTTGTGTAAACACTGAACTAACTGTAGATTTGTGTTTAAACCAGAGGACTCATTTAAGGTTTATATGTTCAATGTGTTAGTTGTAAGTAAGATTGTGGTAAGATGAGCCTGTGGGTAAATTGGCCCACCCTGTGTATCTAGGCAACATATTGTACATGTTTTTGTCATGTGACCTTGTAAGCAGGAAGTATTTACACTCACCTAAAGGATTATTAGGAACACATACTAATACTGTGTTTGACCCCCTTTCGCCTTCAGAACTGCCTTAATTCTACGTGGCATTGATTCAACAAGGTGCTGAAAGTATTCTTTAGAAATGTTGGCCCATATTGATAGGATAGCATCTTGCAGTTGATGGAGATTTGTGGGATGCACATCCAGGGCACGAAGCTCCCATTCCACCACATCCCAAAGATGCTCTATTGGGTTGAGATCTGGTGACTGTGGGGGCCATTTTAGTACAGTGAACTCATTGTCATGTTCAAGAAACCAATTTGAAATGATTCGAGCTTTGTGACATGGTGCATTATCCTGCTGGAAGTAGCCATCAGAGGATGGGTACATGGTGGCCATAAAGGGACGGACATGGTCAGAAACAATGCTCAGGTAGGCCGTGGCATTTAAACGATGCCCAATTGGCACTAAGGGGCCTAAAGTGTGCCAAGAAAACATCCCCCACACCGTTACACCACCACCACCAGCCTGCACAGTGGTAACAAGGCATGATGGATCCATGTTCTCATTCTGTTTACGCCAAATTCTGACTCTACCATCTGAATGTCTCAACAGAAATCGAGACTCATCAGACCAGGCAACATTTTTCCAGTCTTCAACTGTCCAATTTTGGTGAGCTCTTGCAAATTGTAGCCTCTTTTTCCTATTTGTAGTGGAGATGAGTGGTACCCGGTGGGGTCTTAATAACGAGTGGTTATTTCAGGCAAAGTTGCTCTTCTATCAGCTTGAATCAGTCGGCCCATTCTCCTCTGACCTCTAGCATCAACAAGGCATTTTCGCCCACAGGACTGCCGCATACTGGATGTTTTTCCCTTTTCACACCATTCTTTGTAAACCCTAGAAATGGTTGTGTGTGAAAATCCCAGTAACTGAGCAGATTGTGAAATACTCAGACCAGCCCGTCTGGCACCAACAACCATGCCACGCTCAAAATGGCTTAAATCACCTTTCTTTCCCATTCTGACATTCAGTTTGGAGTTCAGGAGATTGTCTTGACCAGGACCACACCCCTAAATGCATTGAAGCAACTGCCATGTGATTGGTTGATTAGATAATTGCATTAATGAGAAATTGAACAGGTGTTCCTAATAATCCTTTAGGTGAGTGTATGTCTGGCTGTGAATAGGAGAAGCACATGGGAAAAGAATAAAGTATTATTATTATTATTTTATTTTTTTACATTTGAGGTTTACTGATTGTTGTGCCAAATAACCCAAATAACATTTCATGCATAATGGTGAATATATTATCCAGTGTATAAATACTCATAGTTGGATTAGCACAATATTAGCCCTGAAGCACTAAGCTAGTTTCCAATATCGTCACTATGGGGCAAAATAAACTGAACAGTCTGGGGAAAGATGAGCCACTGGTTTTCACTGAAACAAATATGTTCAAATAACAAGTGGTGGTGGTGTAGTGGTCTAAGCACGTAACTGGTAATCTGGTAATCAGAAGGTCCCTGGTTCGAGCCCCACAGCACCACCATTGTGTCCTTGAGCAAGGCACTTAACTCCAGGTTGCTCCGGGGGGATTGTCCCTGTAATAAGGGCTCTGTAAGTCGCTTTGCATAAATGTAAATGTTAAGACTTTCTGTATTTACTGTAGGCTATGCTAAGTGGTTGCTCCAAATCCTTCCATCGATTATAGATTAGAAATTATAGATTACAATAAATAATATGTGGAATTTTATTCAGTGTATCACTGGACAAATTCAGTTGATCAGCTTACCCCCAGATGGCTCATTTAACCTAATGACCAGGAGCAACTTACCCCTAACCTGGGGCAAGTTGACCCAGTGGATCACTTTTATTTTCTTAAAGACCAGTTGGCTTTTTTATCATATCAAATGATAGCAGACACCTTGAAATAAAGGTAGCTCTACTCATTTGATCTCTGTCTAATGTTTCCTTGTATAGGAGACAACATCTGTAAAATTTGGCTCAGCTTACCCCAATCTCCCCTACATGTGCAACTGTGCCTGATGTCTGTTTTAGACTCACTTAGCATATTTGCTCACAGTTGTTTATTAGCTTTTATTTGCATCAGGCTCAAATCTGCTCCTAGAGACCTAAACGATCATTGCAGTTGCCATTGTCACCTGACAAAAGTCCAGTCAATGGTTTCACACAAAATGTTCTCTTTATCTTATAGCTTGATCTTCTTTATAGCAGGTGCCACACAATCATTGACTCCTGCCCCCTAGTGGATTTACTGCATAACAGCAGCTTTGGTAGTGTCTTCTGCAGCACAACAGCAGTATTTTCATTAGACAAAAACATAAATGATGACGAGGTCTTTGTGAGGTCAGTCGAATATTTCCAAGTCATTTCAGAGGCGGAGCAATTTATTAAATGTTTTCCCCTTTAGGATAACATGCATAAATTGTTCACAGTGGACCTGGAATGTCTACTGTAAGAAAGTAAATAGAGATTTTGATTTCTAGTTGACTTTAAGCCAGTATTAATATTTGTTTTGGATAGACAAAAATCTGAGCAGTGGACCACCTATTCTATTCATTGTTATTTTTGAGAGATTTTTGTTTTTAAAGTTTGGGTTATTTTGAGGGAGAACACAAGAGCTGCTCTGCGGCCTTGATTGAGTTATCTTAATCACTGTCATGTGTCGGGCGGATGTTGTGCACAAGGCCGGGCGTTGTCTTGATAGTCAGGTGGCCATAAAACTGTAAACAGATCAGGTGATACAAAACAGCAATATACAGATAGATAGATAGACAGACAGACAGACAGACAGACGATAAACAGACAGACAGATAGATACATAGATAGAATGAAAGACACACAGACAGACAGATAGATAGACAGAATGACAGACACACTGACAGACAGACAGTAGATAGACAGACAGATAATAGACAGGCAGACAGATAGACACACAGACAGACAGACGGATAGACAGACAGACAGATAGATAGATAGACAGACAGCTGATAGACAGACAGTCAGATATATAGACAGACAAACTGACAGATAGATACATAGATAGAACGACAGACACACAGACAGACAGAGAGACAGAAAGATAGAGAGACAGACAGATGATAGACAGACAGACAGACAGATAGACTGACAGAATGACAGACACACAGACAGATAGAGATAGACAGAATGACAGACAGACAGACAGATGGATAGACAGACAGATAGATACATAGATAGAATGACAAACACACAGACAGACAGATAGATGATAGATAGAGATAGACAGAATGACAGACAGACAGACAGATAGATGATAGATAGAATGACAGATTGACAGACGACAGACAGACAGATAGATGATAGATAGAATGACAGATTGACAGACGACAGACAGACAGATAGATGATAGATAGAATGACATATAGACAGACGACAGACAGATAGGTGATAGATAGAATGACAGACAGACAGATAGATGATAGATAGAATGACAGACAGACAGATAGATTTTTTTCATTAATTGCTTATTTCTTCTTCTCATAATTGTTTAACTGTTTACATTTAGCTATAAGCCAATTATAGGCTATTTAATAGCCGGTTTCCACTGTGACAACTTACCCAATATGTATTTTCATTGGGGCATGTTGTCACTATAGGTTAACAAAAATATAATATATTATCTCTCTCTCTATAGATATAGAATTCATATTTATTTCCAACATGTCAGTATCTTCACTCTGCCTTCACTGTGACTTTAGCAGTCACCGCGCATGCGCGAACAATCACAAATATGCCCGCTGCCTGACAGACAGTCGACAGCAAATCAGGTAAGACGTTTCCTTCATATGACTATTCCTGTTACCGCTGTGTTACCTTTTTCTGAATTTCAAGCATCTATTCGCGATTCCTATAGGCTAGATAACGCGCTGCGGTATATACTTTTACACGGCGTGACATTAGCATGTGATTCATTGAGTGCCGTACACATTAGCTACACGAGCTACTAACGTTAGCTTAATCTGAAGCCTCACCGTTTAACTCGTGCTATTATTACATGCGCCATGAAGAAACTCGACAGAATCGAATAATACAGAGTTGCGTGAATTTGTTGTGTCTGCATACCAGTGAGTGAGTGAGTGAGTATCTATAGCGTCATCTGTCAAAAGGAGATCTGATTTGACTGATTAAAATGAAAGTGCATGTCTTTGCATGTTCGCTTTTGCAATCGGTCTGTCACTGAAAGTTGTCATGTTAAATGTATGTACTATTTTGTGCACGTTCAGCAAAGCGTGTTTGCATTGCATTAAACGCGAGGAAGTGCGCGCAAGGTTTTCTCACTCTCTGATTGGTCGACAGACTGCTGACGCGTTATCATTACCGTTATAACAATTTTCAATGGCTACCAATTTACCATAATTACTACAATTATTAATATACTACAGTAAAACTGTGATAACTTGGTGTCAGCCATCGCTGTCAATAAAACAAATTACATTTGAGTCATTCCGTGTCAACTCAACCAGAGGTCCCTTGCTTAGAATTATGATTTTGATAAAAAAAAAAAAAAAAAAAAAAAAAAAATATATATATATATAAGTTATAATAATAATCATTCTAGTGAAAAAAAATACATAAATGAAGATGAAAGACAAAATATTAAATTCCATGGATGAATATTTACTGAGTAATCCACTGTTTTATTGAGGGGGGTCCTAACGGCAATTTTCACCTTTGATTTTGGAGCAAAACCACAGATTAAAAAAATACCCTTAGAAAGGTGTCAGCATCATTATTTTATTGTTAAACAGAGATTAGTAGATCTGTTACTAAAACCAATTGAATTTAGCAATCATTGTTGCATTATATGCATATGGTGACAGTTCAAAAATGGGAAAAAAAACAGTTTTCGTGTTCTTTTTCCAAAGTTGCCCTGCCTGTAACTCAAGAAGTATTCAAGATATTTTACTATCCTTTTAGATTCTGGTTAAAAACAAACTTTTCTTTTGGTATTTCCATTTTTAAGGCCCTATATGGTTCAGTCCCAGAGATAAGGGGATCTCAATGTGGCTCCATGAGTAAAATACACATATTCAGTGGTCAAAAACCAAATGTGGGTCATTTTGCATACAGCTGATACTTTTTGTCTTTTAAAGAGCAATGTCTGAAGTACAAATAACGTTGAAACTAGAACTGTGTCTTGTTTTCCTCTATCAAAACAATTGCATAGAACATACCAATGTTTGTGCCAAAAAAACACTGAAATGGTCAAGTTGAATAAATAAAGGTACATTTCTAGTTTGTTCTTCAGACATTCCTCTTTAAATAGTGCACACACATCGCCCAAATGTCTATTTAATGTGCACATTTTAACCTGAAAGATTAGCGTTTGATGCAATCTACAAAACATCTCTGACTGGAGTCACTCCGCACGCCCTGGATTCGAACTCGTGACTTCAGGGGTGGTAGTCAGCGTCAATGCTCGCTGAGATACCCAGACCCCCTATAGTTTCATTGGACTGTTCTGCAAAAGTTCCCTGACTAAAATTGAGAGTTCTGGCTATAAGGGAGCTCTTGCCTCATAGCGTCCCTTAAATGCATGAATCCAGTGCACAACACTCATAAATGCCATGAAAAAGAGCAAGGAAGAGTGGAAAACAGGGATAGGAGAGAGAAAGATGTAGGGAAAAACAAAGTGAAGAGATTCCTGTTTTCCTGTCAGTCGAAATCTAATAAGTGTAATTGGCGAATTCTATTGAATTGATTCTGAAAGACACAAATACACACAAACAGACTCACGGAAGGCATGAAAGGGAGAAGAGATTTAGTCTTGGGATCAATGCATTTTTCACGCATCGATAATCAGAAGATTTTCCAGATGATTATCTGGATTTATTTTTCAGATTTAAACTGGGCTGCTCATTGCAAAATGGTCTGTCTCTGAGAGTAAAGTGTGAGCAACAGGGTAAATTAAAGACTTGGCATGTTCTAAAATTCGAAAAAAGTTATTTTCTACCAATGTACACACACACACACACACACACACACACCACCAATGCTCAGCGCTACATGTCTGCAGTGTCACGGAGCGCAACTCGCATATATTTCCATTAAATTAGACCCAAATCATTATCGGTGGAAAAAGATTAATTTACTCTAGCCATGGCTGGGGGATACATTGTGTATGCTGTATGTGTCTTTCATATAACCTACACAATGTATTTTCAGTTACAAATGTGTCATTTTGTGTTTTGACAGCTTGAATGAATCGTCTTCAAAGATACATTCAGAGAAATTGCTCAATAAACGTCGCCATTTCCAGTCGTTTATTTTGTGCAGTTACACCAGTTTCATACACTAACCTGCGAACTCATCAACGTCATTTTGTTCATTCTTGAATAAGTACAAAAACCTTCGTAACTTTGGACTGCCGTCTGCTGGTCTCATCAGGTCAGTGTGTGTGATACCTCGACCGGCTTCGGTAAATGTTATATCACCCTCTTGTGGTATCCCAACGCCATTACGCCAGATTGTTAAACAGAGGCCAACTGAGTGAATTGGAAAGCATGCAAATTAGGCTTCTGATTTAAATGTCGGGCCATTTAAAATATCCAAAATATATTGACAAAATAACGTGCCGATCAATAATCTATAGTGTTTCTAAGTCGGACCAGATTTAGTTTGAGTTTTTATGCAAAACATAGTTTAAAAACCTGATTTATATTGTATGATGTCGTCCAAATCACAACGAATTCTTGAACAAAATGCTAATATTGGCCCATATACATAAATAAGTAAAAATATTAATTTTATTGTCAATCTCTCTTGTTTCTTTTCTCAACAGCTGGTGCAGCATGGGCGGCTAGTTTCTCTGTTTTTCTATCTCTCTGTATTTATCTCTCTCTTTCTGTGTTTGGCGCTTGAGGTCAGAGGTCATGGCTGGGGATTGTGGTGCATTTGTGGACTGGTCTCAGATGGGAGATGTTTCTCAAGACGGGCCTCCCGGTAAGACTGATTATAAGGAGTTAAAAGAGCTGAAACAACATGCCCGCTCAGGCCAGTGGGCGAAAAATCACGCCCAGCGTGCTGCCATTTATCAGCATCTGCTCAAAGCGCTCCCGTGCCGAACCGTCACTCCGGATGCTGAGGTCTACCGGGACATTGTTGGGAATTCCACCAGCAAGCGGAACCCATCCGCCTATCCGTTACCTGAGTTTGTGGATGAGATGGCGGTTCCGCGGTATTGTCTCAAAGCGGAATCCGTTGGCTCGGTGCACGCCATCATTTCCTGCGTGGCAGGGCAGTTCCCGGACATCTCGTACTGCCCGTCCTTGCCTGTGATGACTGCGTTGTTGCTGCATTGGAGCGCGGACGAAGCGCAGTGCTTTGAGAGTGTCAGTCGCATGTTAGCTTGCAACGAGCCAGGCCGCCGTTTGTTAGATCAGACTTTTCTCGCATATCAATCGACCTGCATGACCTTCGGCGATCTTGCGAATAAATACTGCCCCGCTGCACACAAGCTGATGGTTGCCACGGCGACAGACGTGCTGGAGGTGTACTCTGATTGGCAGCGATGGGTTCTCGGTGACCTGCCGTTTAGCTACGCTGCACGCGTGCTGGACGTCTTCTTGGTGGAGGGCTACAAAGTTCTTTATCGCGTCGCGCTGGCGATTCTGAAGTTCTACCGCAAGCAGAGCGCAGCCTCTGGATCAGCCCTAACCAAAAAGGACTCTGCAGGGGTCAGAGGTGATATCCAGGCATTTGTGCAGAACATTGGGCAAAGTGTAACACCGGACAAACTGCTAGAGAAAGCCTTCTCCATTCGCTTATTCAGCCGCAAGGAGATCACGCTGCTACAGCTGGCCAATGAGAAATCACTTCAGCAGAAGGGCATCACCGTCAAACAGAAAAGGTATTGATGAATGATAAGTCTGTGATCAATTAACTGAACTATTTATAGAAGAAACTATCAAGTTTACTACTCTTACTCTTTCTGCAGTATGTTTGCTGTGCACTAGAGCTGAATGATCACACTATAATTGCAACGATTTTTCTGGCTATATAAAATGAAGCAACATTGTGATGATTTTAATGCACTTTTTATTTGACCGCTACGTTTCCTGAAAAGAGTGTCATTAGACTGATTTTACGATCCTTCAGGACTGCACAATTCATTAAAAATAACAACAGCGTTATGGTGTGCCCTTTACAGTAAACGTGTGACATTTATTATATTACTATTGTTTAAAACAAATCTAATCCTCAAAATAATAATAAACTTGACTTGGTCCAACAATAATTTGGTACTATAATATTCAACTGGGTTCCAAAAAATAAGTGAGTGAAGTTAGTTTTTTCACACCCTGTTGTGCAAACCATATATGTAGGTAAATAATAGAGATAGACCAATATATCGGTTTTACCGATTAATCGGTACCGATAGCGGGTTTTTTAACTATCGTTATCGGGAAAATGTATGCCGGTAGTTGTTTTAATTCCTCCATGTTCCTCTGATAAGTACGTTTAAACTGAAGCATGGGCATGCAAAGAAAAATGTGACTATACATTAGGGCTGCAACTAACGATTATTTTAATAATCGATTAATCTAATGATTATTAGAGCGACTATTCGGCGATTATTACACCGATTAATCATTAGCTCTTAACCGATTATTCAGCTTGTGCTCTGACTTAAAAGGTTGGATTAAACGTGCTTATTAACAATAAAGAGGACAAAATCATCTTTTAAAAATACCTCTAAATTACATTCACTGAATTAAAGGGAAAAAAACGTTGTATTTAAGTAAAGAAATCATATTGTTATCAAGTGTTTTTGTCTTGTTTTCCATTTAAAAATGTCTAAAAATCCTTAAAACATGATACATTTAATTGAGAAGCAACATATAAGATATGTATACTTGCTTAAATCTTAAATATACTGTAAGTGTATTTTTTCACTTGGTTATAATATATTATATTCAAGAGCTGTTCTCTAAAAGCAAGTCTAAATATCTTATCTGCTGCTTCTCGGGTGAATGCATAATTTTTAAAGGATTTTTAGATATTTTAAAATATGTGTATTTTTAATATTATATTCAACATTCTCAGATAAAACATTTTCTTCTGCAGTACAGCTGCTAAAGTAAATGTATGTTGTTTTAAAGGACTTTTAGATATTTATATTAGAAAACAAGCCAAAGACGTCCTCTCTCACCTTTCTGTTCACTTCAATCCATCTTTAACTAAAAAAATATTTTTATTAATAAAGCACGTATAGCCAATTTTCTTCACGATAAGAAATGCACAGTGACACATATATTATGATGCAATAAGTCGCGAGTCATCATGTTATAATCTAGCTGCTGTACGCGTGTGCGCTCGAGGGACGAGCGTCCCGTGACAGAGTGTGCATCAGATCGGATGCAGAATGATTCAATCTCTCCCCCTTAGATGGGGACATTGAACTCATAGAAGAGGCGCTGACCGATTTTGTAGGTATTTACGTGATCTGCTTTCCTATTATTTGAAACTTAATAAAGCTATAACGCATTATAACTGCACTTAAGATGTAACGTCAGAGTGTTTCCTCTAAAGATGCTCGACGCGCAAGTTTTCTCCAATTATACCAAAAGTGCTTCTGAATGTACTTTTTTTTTTAATACTTTGTGATCTACATCACCTGAAGCCGTTTGGAAAGTTTGGAGGGCATCTGTGATCGGTGTAATTCTTCCTCTCCTCAGTCAGGCGCGAGCTGCAGTGCTGCTCTTCATTCCAGTTTCATATGATCTCATGTTACATTAAATGAGATCAAACGACTATTCTGCGATTTAAATTTTTTAAATCGCAGAATAATCGTGCCTCAAACTTCATATATTGTGATTAATAATAATAATAATATATAGGCTATAAAAACCTTAATTTGGTAAATATTAAATATATAGAGCATTGAGGGTCCTGGGTAGCTCGGCGAGTAAAAATGCTGATTATCATCAGTAATATTAAATGGATATGCAAGTAATTGAACCTCTTTATATTTAATATAAATTGAATTAGAATGAAAGTCAACTTTACTTAAAAAGACATCAAGTTATATGGACGGGTTATATTGAATGTTAACTTTATGTTCTTATTAAACATACTTTTTTACAATGAGGTCATTTGACAACAATATATCATACTACTGTTAAATGTATGTATTGTTGCAGGTAGGCAGTACACAGTCTTGAGTTTGGCTCTATTATCTTGCAGCTTTTCCTCTAAATTCCATGTTTATTTCTCATTCCCTCCATTTTTATTGTTTTCTCTTATTTCTCTGCTCTCTACTCTGTCTGTGTTCAGCTCTATCAGAAGGTAGGTATTCCTCCTCCTCATCATCATCATCATCATCATATTTCTGTTTGACTTCTTTGTCAGAGCCATTTATTTTTGTTGTACTAACAATCACATACAGATTTTAGTAATAAGTGTGACATTCAGTTATGAAATTCTAGTCTCATTCTTTCTCATTTTGTTTTCTCTCTTTAGACAAAATATGCAGTTAGCGGTGAATGCGGATAATTTCAGCTCCGAGATCGTCAGTGCTGAAGAGATCAGAGATATCTGGTCGTGGATTCCTGAACGCTTCGCTCTGTGTCAACCACAGCTGCTCTTTACAACATCAACACACGGCTGCAGCCTGAACAGGTTCAAACACACACAGATAAACACAAATGACACAATACCTGTTGCTCTGAATGAATGAACAATATCTAATACACTTATTTGCATATAATATATATTTTAATAAATATGTATTAATTGCCATCCCTAACTGTTATAGCTCTTTAATACAATTATGACAAATCAGTCATTCATTGTTTGCTCACCCCTGTGTTGTTATAACTCTATATGACTTTCTTTATTTTTCTGAACACAAAGGGAGAAATTGTGAAATAATGTTGTGCTCAGTGATGTCATACAATGGCAGTTTATGGTGACACATCTTCAAGCTTCAAAAGTATCATTCAGAAGTCTAATTAATTATTCATGAGACTCATGATTGTTATGAAGGTTGTTCAAAATAGTTTATTCAGTTTATGAAACTGAAATATTATGTATTATGTATTGCATTGTGCGTTCATGATAGGGCACGAGAGCAACAGTTCACACAGCGCCCTCGCGATATTGGGGCGTTCAAGCGAAAACTCGTTTTATTTATCAAAAAACAGGTCCTGCACAGCGATAGGGACATCAGAACACATCTGCACACAAAACAGAGAACAGAACTTACTAAACATGTCTGAAGAGTTTGTAGTTGAAGAATTGATGCATTTCTATGCCCAGCCTTATTTTATTGAACGTTTTTGGACTGGTGCCAGTTCACAGTGTACGGAGTTACCCACACAATGCCGAAAATAGGAAACAAGTGATTGATAAAATGTACCGTCACTCATCATGGCTGGTTAGGACAAAAACTCTGATTAACATAGAGAATATACCTTTTATCGCATGTTGTTTGCCGTAAGGTTAGGACACGCTGTGACTGTGGTGTCCTGTAGCTCCTCTATGTTTCTGTGTGATTACCGAATACTCTTTTAAAAAAATAAGGCTGGGCATAGAAATGCATCAGTTCTTCAACTACAAACTCTTCAGACATGTTTAGTAAGTTCTGTTCTCTGTTTTGTGTGCAGCTGTATTCTGATGTCACTATCACTGTTTTTAGATAAACAAAACACTTATTCGCTTGAACGCCCCAATGTTGCGAGGGCGCTGCGTAAACTGTTGCTCTCGTGCCCTATCATGAACGCACACACAGGAGATCAACGGTCAGTGAATATTTTCACTAAATAATACATTAGATTTCAGTTTGTTTCTCACTAAATCTTATTGTATACTTTCATAACAATCATGAGTCTCATGAATAATTAATTCGACTTCTGAATGATACTTTTGAAGCTTGAAGACGTGGTCACCATAAACTGCCATTGTATGACATCACTAAGCACAACATTATTCACAATTTCTCATATAGAGTCATAAACACAGGGGTGAGTAAACGATGAATGGATTTTCATTTTTGGGTGAAATAATCCTTTAACTTTCAACAGTTTCTTAATGATTTGAGCATCAAAATGCTGCATAGTATAGTAATACATTTTATTGCAAAGTATTTTTTATTTTATTAACGTTTGCTTCAGGTTTTATTCGCATTGTGAGGGATACGAACCAACACTGATGCTCATCAGAACTACAGATGGAGAGGTAAAATCCCTGTTGGAAATAAGGGCTTGTAGTCTCACAAACACATCCATACTAATGCGTTTTCACTTTCCTAATGCCATCATTTTACGAAGTATGTGACAATACCAACTGTTTTGGTGGAGGTCTGTATGAGAGTATGTAAACATAAACTTGTGTGAACTAAGATGCAGATTACTTTCAAGGTGAGATTCAGGAGAGCTCAGTTCATTTGTGATTGACATGTCTCTCATCCAATCATGTTCAAGGTGTGTGGGGCCTTCCTGTCCACTGATTGGGAGGAGCGTAAGAGAGGCGGGAATAAGCTCAGCTTCTTTGGCACTGGAGAGTGTTTCGTCTTCAGAGTATGTCTCATTTCATGCAGTCATTCCTTTAATTATTTATCTGTTTATTGAATGTGTAAATATTTTACATTTAATGACCATTATAATCATTAGGTGGCACTATTTTCTTGACTATTTGACCAGAGAATGTAGATTATTTTGTCAGGTTTGCAAAGTATATAAAACGTACCATCAGCAAACTGATTTTTCCCTCCAAAACTCCATTTAGCGACACGTCAAGCCTCTTTTAGGCTCAAATGCCTGTTTGTGTGTTACGTGGTTGAAACGTGTATAATGTGTGTTTCAGTTGAAGCCTGAGATGGAGCGTTATGAGTGGGTCATAATCAAACACCCAGAGCTGGCAAACGCAACCCAGCCCGCAGGCGATGAACAGGCCTGTGCAGTCGGCAACGGCACACCACAGTCCCTAGAGAAACCAGCTGTAGACCCATCTTATCTCTCTCCTTTCCTGTCTGCACGACACTTCAACCTGAACTCACGCAACACCTCCATGTTTATGGCGGGAAACATCGACTCCATTATTATCGGTAAATTACTTGCATATGCGACTAAAATAAGTCTGTAATTAGCCACTGGCTAGTAAATGATGATCTGCACTTATATAGCACCTTTTATTAACCTTAGCGGTTACCAAAGCACTTTACACTATGTCCCATTCACCCATTCACACACATTCACACTCCAATGACGGCAGAGCTGCCACGCATGATGCTAGCATGCCATTGGGAGCAACTTGGGGTTCAGTGTCTTGCCCAAGGACACTTCGGCATGTGGAGTGGCGTCTGCCAACCCTGCCTATTAGCGGCCGACCCGCTCTACCACCTGAGCCACAGCCGCCCACTAAATGTTCTTAAGCTTAAGCACAGCGATCCTTTTACCGAATAACAAGCTGTTGTTTAAGAAGCTGGATTCAGGTGGGGGTTCTGGGTAGCTCATTGAGTATTGATGCTGACTATCACCCCTGGAGTCACGAGTTCATATCCAGGGTGTGCTGAGTGACTCCAGCCATGTCTCCTAAGCAACCAAATTGGCCCGGTTGCTAGGGAGGGTAGAGTCATGTGGGGTAACCTCCTCGTGGTGGTGATTAGTGGTTCTCGCTCTCAATGGGGCGTGTGGTGAGTTGTGTGTGGATCGTGGAGAGTAGCATGAGCCTCCACATGCTGTGAGTCTCCGCGGTGTCATGCACAACGAGTCACGTGATCAGATGCGCGGATTGACGGTCTCAGAAGCGGAGACAACTGAGACTTGTCCTCCGTCACCCGGATTGAGATGAGTAACTGCACCACCACGAGAACCTAGTGGGAATTGGGCATTCCAAATTGGGAGAAAAGGGGATAAAAAAGAAGCTGGATTCAGCATCGTCTTTTACTGGGTGTTGAGTCTCGTGAGTGGACTATGAAGGAAAATTCCTTAGTTGAGCCATGATATGCCATAGTTATATTTACATTGCATTTAATGACGTCAACTCTGATTTTGCTTCAACTTTTCCACGGACTGTTTTCACAACATTCTCAGTTTTACTGCATGGCTACAAACCAGTAATGCACCTGTTGGACATCTGTTAAGGTAAAAGTGTTGCAAAATACTTTCGAGTGCTTGTAGATTTGAATTTGATAACTTGTACAATAAATTTTTTTACACTTCAGTCAATACACGTTATGCAGGTAAAAGCTTCCTTTTGGCTCGTTCTGTGTATTTTGTGTCCAAAGATGAGATCCACTCCATTTTCATATCTCTTTTAATATTCTATCTGTTAGTTACAGTCAGTTGGTGATCAAAAAGTAAAAAATGTACATTAATTATATTCTATCTATCATACATTGCACGGATGTATCTCTCTCATTAATGTCCATTGTGCTAATTCAACTGTAAACATTTGCTCGCAGAGCTGCACGTTCTCTTAAAGAGACAGTACCATTCTAACGCTTATTATACATATCATGTATAATAGTGTGGTGGTGGTGGTGTGGTAGGAGGTGGCGGTGTAGTGGTCTAAAGCACATAACTGGTAATCAGAAGGTTGCTGGTTCAATCCCCACAGTCACCACCATTGTGTCCTTGAGTAAGGCACTTAACTCCAGGATGCTCCGGGGGGATTGTCCCTGTAATAAGTGCACTGTAAGTCGCTTTGGATAAAAGTGTCTGCCAAAATGCATAAATGTAAATGTAAATATCAATGTAAATCGTATAAGTCAGGGCTCGACA
The DNA here is from genome assembly GCF_025860055.1 of Xyrauchen texanus. Classification (NCBI taxonomy): domain Eukaryota; kingdom Metazoa; phylum Chordata; class Actinopteri; order Cypriniformes; family Catostomidae; genus Xyrauchen; species Xyrauchen texanus. The sequence goes on from NC_068316.1 coordinate 3,187,469, forward strand.
GTAACGCTTGTCCGGGACAATTTGATTTTTTTAAGGGGCAAGTGAAAGAGAATTGTACTTGCCTGACTGGACAAGCAGCCTGATTTAAACATCAATAATTAAAACAAATATATAGCCTAGGCCTGTGACACTTATTACGAACTGGGCATGAATTCCGGCAGGGGGTTGCACACAATTCTGTCCCCGCTTTTATTGTAATATTAGAGTCAGTGTGACTGATCAGGTGCTATCTGCTTCTCTCGCTGAATTCCACGTATCAATGGACACGTGTCGAGTTTGGAGCGGGAGCGGCTGTGGCTCAGGTGGTAGAGTGGGTTGTCCACTAATCGCAGGGTTGGCGGTTTGATTCCCGGCCCACATGACTACACATGTCGAAGTGTCCTTGGGCAAGACACTGAACCCCAAGTTGCTCCCAATGTCAGACTAGCACCTTGCATGGCAGCTCTGCCCTCTGCCCTACGCAAACAAGCGAAACAATTCACTCCCTGTTATGAACAACGAAGCAGACTATAGTGCAACGCGTGACATTGGAGTGACCTGATTTTGCCTCCTCACATCGTGCGGCTCATATTACAGCACCTTTCACAAGGCAGAAATAGCAAACAATGCTTTGTGAACCACTGGACTACTCAGCTGCTGGGTGTAGAGGAGCGTTAAAACTGTATATTTTCTCCCCTTTGAATAATATAAGTAGGCCTATGTACTGATTTTATAAATAATATATTAATAATGTTCATACATATTTCAAACCTCATCCTGTTATCTATCTTTAATATATGTGATTTAGCAGTAAGGTCCCCTCTTTCAGGATTTCTTCTCTTAATTTTTTGTGCATTTTGTCAACTTTAGTCTGGTGACTAAAGCTGGTGACTATGGGCATAACTTGCTCATCTAATGTATTGCAAACCCATATGACATCTATTCTTTTATCCATGGACCACAGGAGGAGATGTTAGGCAGAATGTTAGTCTCAGTCACCATTTACATATATTGTATGGAAAGAAAAATGAATGAAAGTCAATGGTGACTGGGGCTAACATTCTGCCTTTTGTATTTCATTTAAATGTATCCCTTGTGTGGGCTTGGAACAACATGAGATCGAGTAATCATGACAGAAAATATCTAATTCACTTGTCCGAAGGACAAGCAAGTGACAATCCTTAATATCGAGCCCTGCAAGTGCATATAAACAAACATCAGTATAATAAATGTGTAAAAATAAACACTTAAAGGGACAGTCCTTTTTAGGAAATATTTTAACTTCAACAAACATTGTAAAATGGAAGTGAAATGATTATTTTTATAATACACTTATTAAATTATTGTTATATGAGGAATTCTATTTTCATTATTAAGTTCCAACCTTGTGAATGTTTTGCTAAAAATGTGTATTTACGTTTTTAAATGGTGACAACAGCTTGTGTTCATGACATCATATAAATTGATAGAATGTGAAATTTGTACTTTTTTAAATAGCTAAAATGTTCGGATCCAGGGTGTGCTGAGTGACTCCAGTCAGGCTTCCTAAGCAACCAAACTGGCCCGGTTGCTAGGGTGGGTAGAGTCGCATGGGGTAACCTCCTCGTGGTTGCTATAATGTGGTTCTCGCTCTCGGTGGGGCGCGTTGTGAGTTGTGCGTGGATGCCACGGAGAATAGTGTGAAGCCTCCACATGTGCTAGGTCTCCGTGGTAACGTGCTCAACAAGCCACGTGATAAGATGCGTGGATTGACTGTCCCAGACGTGGAGGCAACTGAGATTCATCCTCCACCACCCGGATTGAGTCACTATGCCACCACAAGGAATTGGGCATTCCAAATTATATGTGAAGATGCCCCCTTCTCAGTTTGCTTAATATCTTTTTAGTTTTTAGTTGCATTATGCTTACATGTCGTCAAAAGTCTGGCGAGTACAAAACAGAAATTTACTAGCCAATGGTGATACTTTCTCCAACTTGTCCATAGGGGGTTGTCATTTACTGGGATAACCTTACAGTTGTCTTACATCCCAAAGTTAAGATGTTTAATGAGTTTACTGGGATGTTTCCAGTGTGATGCGTTTTATCGTGTTGAGTCAGAAGTCACAATGGGATGTTTATGTGTCTATTCCCAATGCGCCTCAATCTGGGTGGTGGAGGACGAATCTCAGCTGCCTTCGTGTCCGAGACCGTCAATCCGCACATCTTATCACGTGGCTTGTTGAGCGCATTAACGCAGAGATGTAGAGCGTGTGGAGGCTTCACGCTATTCTCCGCGGCATCCACGCACAGCTCACCGTGTGACCCACCGAGAACAAGAACCACATTATAGCGACCACGAGGAGGTTACCCCATGTGACTCCATCCTCCCTAGCAACCGGGCTATTTTGGTTGCTTAGGAGACCTAACTGGAGTCACTCAGCACACCCTGGATTCAAACTCGTGACTCCAGGAGTGGTAGCCAACGTCTTTACCACTGAACCAACCAGGCTCCCCAAAGCTTAAAGTAGTGACCAATCACGCTAGTCATTCAAACGGATGCGCTGCATTAACGCTCTGTCACAGCGATCTTTAGTGTCCATAGAAACATAATAATGATTGCGAGGTGGTAGCTACTTTAACATTTTAAATTAAGAAGTCTTGAGAAAGTTGGGAGCATTCTAATGAACTTGTTATAATTTATCTTATCTTGTGAATCCGTCCCGTTTCTCTCAAACATGATTTTTTGCTGTTTGTGAAGGCGGAGGTGACGGTAACGCGCTCTACATCGATTCTGAGCTGAATCACGGGCGAACCGAGCGCTGTCTGACCTTTGACAACCCGCCGCTGTGTGCCGAGAGCTTCCAGGTGGTGCTGCTGGAGGTATGGGGCTTCAGAGATGCCATGTCAACATAGAGCGGATCGTCACGCTTGTAGATCAAGAGCGGAGAACATCTGGATGGATTCTGTGATTGTACAGTGACTGTGAGATGTTTTTGTGTTGTGTCAGACACCCCTTAATGTTGATGGTAAAAGCATTGATGCTCCTTCAATGCACTAAAATCTGACCTGAGCTCCGGTGAGGATGTTTGTTGTCTATATTTCTAAATGCAAAACATATATGTATCATTTACGGTGATGTATGTCGATACGTTTCTGGAGTTGATCAAGTTGAAGAATTGAGATGCTCTGAGGAAGTAAATGAAGTTAAGTTTAGAATCCAACTGTTTGATCAATTAAGCATTTTGAAATCACTGTTAATCATTATCAGTATCTTAAAGAAATGAGAACCAGCACAGAGAAAGTCTCTCCATCACAACCAAATCCCCTCTGTGCCTGTGTGCCAATTAGGGAAAAAACTGATTTTCCAGGATCTCTGCACATGTGGACCAGAACATAGACCTGCAGTCATTTTGGGTTCATTGACTACAAATTAAAAGTACTTCTGGGCATTTCTAAATGCAGTTATCTTTTAAAGGGATAGTTTGCCCAATAATTAATATTCTTATACCATTCGCTGACCCTCATGTCATCCCCAAACCTGTATGATTTTCCCCCATTGGACACCTCTCGAAGAAATGTAAAAAAATGATACAGTAACCAGGAGCAGTCAAGCTCCAAAAAGGACAAAACACATCGCAAACATTGTCGCATTGTGTATTTTTATTATACATTTATAGTGTTCTGTGTCAAAGCGTTGCAGCTCCTGGTCACTGTATGATTTATTGAGTCATATGGGTTTGGAATGACATGAAGGTGAGTAAAGTAAACACAGATATTTCATTTAGGGGTGAAATATTCCTTTAAACTCCTTTAACTTGAACATACAGTGAGGAACATTTCATATCATTCAAAAACAGTGTAATTTACATTATTACTCTGTCCAAATCACAATGAACCATTCAAACCAGCAAGTGAATATTTAGCTAATCATCAACAGGTTTAATTTCAATGAAAAGGTATATTAAATGGAGATTCTGTGTTTGTTTTGTTAATGAAGGCATATCCAGCACTATATTGCAGTGGGAAGTATTATATTTTATGAAAAGATTCTTTGCACTTACTCAACATGATTTTAAATGGCACTGAATACCCTAATAAGTTGATTGCTTAAACTCGTTCCCTCAATTGAATTGAGAAATTGCTTCTCCAAAACTTGTTTAATTAAGTTCACTTAACTTAGTGTTCAAATTGAATGAACTTAAAGGGGTAGTTCACCAAAAATGAAAATGCAGTCATTGTTTACTCACCCCCGTGTTGTTATAACCCTACATGACTTTCTTTATTTTCTGAACACAAAGGGAGAAATTGTGAAATAATATTGTGCTCAGTGATGTCATACAATGGCAGTTTATGGTGACACATCTTCAAGCTTCAAAAGAACACAAAAGTATCATTCAGAAGTCTAATTAATTATTCATGAGACTCGTGATTGTTATGAAAGTATACGAGAAGATTTGATGAGAAACAAACTGAAATATAATGTATTATTTAGTGAAAATATTCACTGACCCTTGATCTCCTGTGTGTGTGTGTTCATGATGGGGCACGAGAGCAACAGTTCACGCAGACCCCTCGCGACATTGGGGCGTTCAAGAGAATAATCGTTTTGTTTATCTAAATACAGTGATAGTGACAACACAACACAACACAACTGCACATAAACCAGAGAACAGAACTTACTAAACATGTCTGAAGAGTCTGTAGTTGAAGGATTGATGCATTTCTATGCCCAGCCTTATTTTATTGAACGTTTTTGGACTGGTGCCAGTTCACAGTGGATGGAGTTACCTGCGCAATGCCAAAAATAGAAAACAAGCGATCTGATAGAATGGACCGTCGCTCATCACGGCTGGTTAGGACAAAAACTCTGATTACCATAGAGAATATACATTTTATCGCATGTTGTTTGCCGTCAGGTTAGGACATGCTGTGACTGTGGCATCCTGGAGCTCCTCTGTATTTCTGTTTGATTTCCAAGTACCCTGTTAAAAAATAAGGCTGGGCATAGAAATGCATCAATTCTTCAACTACAAACTCTTCAGACATGTTTAGTAAGTTCTGTTCTCTGTTTTGTGTGCAGTTGTGTTGTGATCTGTTGTCACTATTGCTGTATTTAGATAAACAAACAAGTTTTCGCTTGAACACCCCCAATGTCATGAGGGCGCTGTGTGAACTGTTGCTCTCGTGTCCTATCATGAACACAAACAGGAGATCAACGGTCAATGAATATTTACACTAAATAATACATTATATTTCAGTTTCTCATCAAATCTTATCGTATATTTCATAACAATCATGAGTCTCATGAATAATTAATTAGACTTCTGAATGATACTTTTGTGTTCTTTTGAAGCTTGAAGACGTTTCACCATAAACTGCCATTGTATGACATCACAGAGCACAACATTATTTCACAGTTTCTCCCTTTGTGTTCAGTAAAATAAAGAAAGTCATATAGGGTTAAAACAACACTGGGGTGAGTAAACAATGACTGAATTTACATTTTTAAGTGAACTACCCCTTTAACTAAATGCAAGTTGACCTAACTCAGATTTGCTATTTATATGTTGTTGTTTCTACTTAATAATTTAAATAGAATGGACTGAAATTTAGATCATACAATAACACAGCTCAAATAAAGAAGAAAATGAGTGATTCTAGGTCAGCCATTAAATAAACTTTATTCTCCCGAGAAATGCATAATTAAATTAAATGGATTTTTATTACAAGTTTTTATGGAAGTTACAATGTTTAAGGCAACTTAATTTTCCAGCAATGACAACATTAGTGACTACAGTGGGAAGTATTACATTTTATGATCTGTTTCTTTGCACTTACTGAACGTTATTTAGATTTTATGTTGATAAATGTTAGTAAATCATCAATGAATGATCAATATCAATAATGATATCAGTTTATGATCAGTTTAATGAGGATATTACAAGCTCAACTCTCCTCCCTATAGCATATCTCTGAATTAATAATCAAACTTTTGTGTATGTACTTTATCTTTTGAGGTGTACCATATTAAGCTCTGTGTGTGTATGTTTATGTGTCTCGTTCAGGAGAAGCGGGACGTCCAAACCAAATGTGTGTAACAGAATGTGCATGTTTATGATGTATGAAGTCTTAAAAATGTGAGAGTAAAACACATTGTGGGTAACAAACATGGGCCCGTATTCACAAAGATTGTTATCTTACCACTAGGAGCTCTCCAATGAATTTCTAGCTAGGAGTTTTTGCTTAAAACCCATTCACCAAGGGCGGAGCCAGGGGGTGGCTGTGACCCCCGGACAGAAACCTAGCCCACCTGTGTTATGTTTTTTAAGCTGTCTTTGTTTTAGGAGGTACTTTTAGCATTAAAAATGTACATTTAGAGTGACACGCCCCTAATTTTTAAGAGTTGCTCCTCAATTTCAGCATTAGGAGCTACTTTTAGCCTTAAGATTTTATGTGAATATGGGCCCTGAGCTATAGTGTCAAAAATGAAGCAGTGTCTGTCTCGTAATTTATGAGTTTATCTGCTCGTATAGAAGTTGTAAAGGATGGTTTCTCCTATATGCAGGGCACATTGGCTCTTTAAACTTGGGAGTCGTCTATTCCGATGAAGTTTGGAATTCATAACTGTGCAAGTTGTCAATAAAATAAATGCATTTATTGTTGTCTTTGTATATATTAATCTATTAACCCTGTCCTTTACAAAATATACATCACCAGTATTTTACACTTTACATTTTTCAGCTAAAAGCTCTCTTCTATTCTCATGATATGTGTGATTCATTGACCTTATAGTACAGATTCTCCCTTTGGCTTAATGAGACCAGACTAATTGATCTGCCCTCATGTGTCCTGAACAACATGTGTTTACCAACACTGAATAACACGCAAAGTCCCTTTATTAAAGGACTCCTATGGCATTATGATTTTACAGGCTATGTACTGTAAATAAGTATAAACATGCTGGATCATTATGGTGAAGGAATAACATTTAGATTAACTCATACATTTGTTATAAAATAAAGACCCGACACTCATTCCATTTGCTTAGAAAAGAGTCATTAAATTATTGCTGACAGAGGCGATGGGCGTGGCCTGTGTGTGACGTCACAGCACAGGATGACCTTCATCTCGGGAATCCTCATCCGCTGCATCACTTTACTGAATGGGTGACACAGTGTATTTTATTATAAAGGAGCTTTATTATAAAGGGCATATATTTTATTAGAGTCATATTACATCACTCAATTTAATGGTTGAAACATTAAATTCAACATTAAATGGTTGAAAACAATTTAGCATAAAAATGTGTTGCTAGCAGTGTGCATATTCATACGCCCTTGAAGAGTGTATAAGCAAGAAACATAATAAATAAAAATAGACGATTGATGTATCGGATTACACATTAATATTACACATGCAAATTAATACTGATTACAGTATTACTTTTTTAAAACGTTTATTGTAAAGATAGTCTTAATATGGCTCTGAAATATGGTATATGACGCAATTAAGTGTCTAGTTTTAATAAGGGATGTTTATACGGTTTAAAGAACATTTTATATTACATTAAAAATAATTTCATCGTTATTCTACATGAGTAAAAAAATATACATATTATTCAATATTAAAGGGAGAGCACGAAGCGGAGCGAACCATCCTCGCCACAGATGGGGTAGACCACCAAACCGCAAACCTCACAAAGGGGTCTGCGGCATTACAACCAAATGCTTTAGATGTACATTTTAATTAAGATTATATTTTAAATATCGCCTTTGACTTTATTTGAAACCGTTACCCTGAGTATCCTTGCATTTTTCCATGGTCTTCCCCTCCAGGAGCCGGATGGGATTTTCCTAACGGTGAGTCAGGTGACGTTTGCCACCATTCTGTGCCGGAGATACGATAGGATCTGTGATGACCAGTTTCCATCGTCTAATTCGGGCATTAAACTATTCTTCTCTGCCTAACCCTTCACCCTCAGAGCCCGGTACCCGTTTGATCGTTCGGTTCCACCCGTGTCGTGCAGTTTTAGTCTGGTGTCGTTGTGGTTTTGAGGTTAAATCTGAAGAACAATGTCGTCGGGAAGCCCAGAATACTCGCCGTTCTTCGCAGTGATGGGCGCATCAGCAGCGATGGTCTTCAGCGGTAATGTATTTTTTAAATATTTGAATTTAAAAATTGTATTAAACATCAAATATACACTATTACACATTCATAATTATTTCTGCAGGTTTATAGTTCAAACCTTCTCCTGCGGGTGATATTATTCTTTATATCTGATGAAATTATCGATGTATTATTATTGATATTCAAATATTTTATGCATTTATATATATATATATATAAACTTTTATTCATCCTATTTATAAAACCTGCTGATTTGACATCTGAAATTATGTCTGTGTGATTATAATCGAACCTGTCTGTGCTGGTTCATTATTCCTGGCATCTGATGAAATATTGTGTTTAATATCATCATCATTTAGTATTATATTCTAATTTTATAGATCTGTAATACATTTATACACTTAAATACATCTGCTTGTACATATACACACACACACACACACGTATATAGATATATATTGATATCTGTGTGTCCATGCCTGTGCTGACCTGATTATTACAGGAAAAATGCATTATTTGAATTATTTATCAATTATTTATTAATACATCCAACACAAACATATATATATATATAATTTAACCAGCGAGAGGTAACTTCTATTTCATCCTGTGGTTTAGAAAGATTTAGAGATTTATTTATTTTTTTGGGAGGGCATGGGATTATTTAACAGGTTAAACTGTTTTTTTTTCACAGGTATTGATTATCACTCAAGTTGGATTGGATTTAGTGGATTAAATACTGGATTTGAGATGCAGCCTGGCAGTACTGCATTAGACATTATTAATAGTGAAATAACATCAAACTAGATTGTTCTGATCATATATTTATATCTATATTTATTTATAATATTACCATAACCAATTGGATTCAGATTGATAGTCTCAATAAAATACATTTATTAATAAAACAGGGCATGATTTCACGCCCATTTTTAGGTTGCTTGTCAGGATGCTGCGTAAATGGCGTGCTGATGAGATGTGCTGAAATATACGTGCGATTAACAGTAAAGAGACACATCATGACCACAAAGTCATATATGTGTATTTTCAGCACAGGGCATCATGCCAGTTATTCCCTACTGGACCGTTAGCCGGCACTTCAGCCCTTTTTGCATGATGTAATCATTGGAAAGTCATGCAAACAAACCAACACAGCAGCTGCTGTATGTTTGTTTAAAGTGCTTGCAAAGTTGATTTTTGTCTGATAAGTGAGGTCAGCAAATGTGTGTGCCCTACAAGTCAATTTTTGCATCTAATCCTTTTGTGTTTGAGATTGAAGCACTTTCTTAATGAGAATGGCACTCAGCTCAAGGAAAATATACTGCATTTCTGTCTCAGCGGTTTCACTGTTAGTGGAGTTAAAGACGATTTCTTTTACCAAACTTGCAGGTTTCATTTAGTCGAAAGAACTTATTTATGTATTAATATATGTATTTATTTCAGGGGTTTTCAAAGGCTGATGTCGATACTATATATAGCGAGTAGGATGGACAATAGCCAATATAAATGCTAATATTGAAAATGCAATTTAATAACAGTAAATTCAATCTGCACAAAATGTCTAAAGTGAAATGAACGCTTATTTTACACAGTATTTACTCATTTGCTTGAAGTTGAAATAAAAAAACTTCTATCCTTTTGACAAATCTGTTGGTGGATTTTTAAATTGACACAAGGGAAAGTTGACATTTCTGTTAACGGCCAAGTAAACACAGTTATCAGCCTTGCTTATAAATGCAAAATAGCAAGATTTTGTCCGATTAATCGGTCTGAACGATATATCGGTCTATCACTAGTTTTGGATATGATGCACAGAATAGGAATGTCTGCCGCCCAGAGTTACAGTAAACCGTTCAACATGAACTCAGAATTGACCCAATTTAAGCCCAGGGCCTGCGAGAAAAAAACATAATTATCAAAATATTAAAAACTACATTCTTGACCAATACAAAATAGGTATTGTTTGAAAGTTTAGAAGCTCTACTTTTTATTGATTGCAGGCATTATCACCAAAACTGAACAAGTGCTTTTAAATTTGCAGATGAATCATAAATGTTCCGTTTTGATAATTTATAATAAAAAAAACATTGCACTGTACATATTATGGTGACCAGTAAATACATAAACTCATCAAATAGCCATGTGTCACATGTTGTTGGAAAGCTTTTAAAGAGTAAAATATAACCAGCCTATTTGTGTTACTCCCAGATAAAAATATAGTGAGTAATAACTTAGTATATGTCTTTGACAATTATGTTGGTGTTGCTTATATGGAGCATTTTTTCTTATAATCTTATGAAACATAATTGGAACATAAAATAACTCGTATTACTTAGAGGAGGTGATTATCTTTCAAACGAGTCCACACGCAAGATAATCAGATGTATAGATCATTAGATAATCCACATGAAGCACAATGTTACATATGACCACCAGGAGATGGTGCCAAATACATGACACAGACTCAATGATGACTCAAATGACACAGAATGAAACTCATTCTGTGAAATCTCATGACTGAAATCATGTCTGCATGCTATGCAAACCTTTAGTCATTGTTGTGTTTGCATGTGTAATTAGTTCTTATGTACAATTATTATCTTTTATTTGTTTGGAGAGTCTTTTGGACACATGGAGATGTTTTTGTACACTAAGATAAATTATGTTATAACTTTTGATTGCTTTGTCGTGTCAACACAACATTTTCTCAGATACAGTTGACATGATTGGAACAAAACAAACGCAGTTTATTGGAGCCACCTTATTTACACCCATAGATATGTCATGTCAAATCAGAAAATTAAGAAAAAAAGTCAATTTTAACTTAAAATATATATATATATATATATTTATCAGTTTCTTCTGCCGAGTGTCTCTGAATGTATCATAATCTATATCATTAGAAAATGTGAAAAATATTTACTTACAATGATACTGACCACTTGACCCTCCTTGTTTTGTTGTTGTTGTTGTTGTTGTTGTTGTTGTTGTTGTTGTTGTTTTTGTCGAGTTATAAGCCTTGCATTTGGGATATACCACTGATACAGGAAATCTTTAAAAATGCCTCCAGAGCTTAAAGGGTTAATACATTTTTCTTATTGTGCGCAATCCAAAACTCTCCTCTGAAACAATGTTAAATCTTGTCTAGTGTCATCAGTCCCTATTATTTTTTATATTATCTAATCTTATTCATTTTATCTTACTTTTAACCCTTTCCTTACAAGTTCCTTGTTCCAATCTGGTATGGGACACCCACTTTTCATGATGCAATCAATTCCTGTGGAGAAAAAAAAAAAGTCTAAGGAGCAATTGGCTCCTAAACTGAAACATATAGGAGCCAAATGGCTGTTTAAGTTGCCACATCACATAATTGCACGATTTAGATAGAAAGCCAAAGAAAAGACAGCTGATCATCGATGTGGAGTGCAAAAAATGGGCTGTGCCTGATGTTGTCTAACACTTGTCAGAGATGCGCCGACCCACTGTGTTGTCAGAGAGTAGAGTAGAAACAAGCTTAGATGCCGCTGCCTCTCCTACCATCAAGGAACACATACTGAATCTTTGGCTGCCGGCAGAATCAATGTCTCCCCAATGTTATGTGCTTTGTCCGCCTTGGCATAACGTGATTTGAAGGGCTTGAAGTTTTCTTTGGAAAAACTTTTTTCCCGCAACCTCAGCGTCCTCAGTGTCAAGGTGACTGTGGAGTCATTAGCTAAAACCTCCTGACAAATGACACATAAAGGGTGTGGTGCAACAACTGATCCTGTCCGTGTAAATCCTAAACTTAAATACTGCTCATCGTATCGTCGTCTTTTGGGTTTGACCCCTTTTCGAATTTGATGGTCTCAGAAACCTTAAGTCTCCGTCATTTCAAAAGGAGAGCCCATTGTTTGTTTCTTTCTGGTTTACAGTTAAAAGTACAGCATTATACACCAAATCTTCATTTTTTTTTATGATTATTATCGGGATTTTGGTTGAATAATAAACTGCATCTAGGATTTTATTCATTTTGATCTCTTGTATCTGTGACCGTGATAATAAGGACAAGCTAAGAACGCTTTTAAACATTCTTTAAATCGAATTGACCAAACTCCACCGTAGTTACCTTTACTCTTAAAATATTCTTAGTTAAGTGAATTTTAATACATTGATGCTAATGTGGCAAGGGGGGGCGTGGTCATGTGTCAGGGAGCGGTAAGGTTCGTCGCCTGGCTCGTAATTATCTCTAACATCTGTCTCTCATTATAGTGATGGCGGAGGGAGACCTAAAAGGCACGACGGTCGACATTATAAACATAAAGGTAAAACTCTCTGAAGCTCTGTCCGCTGGGCCTTTTAGGTCTCCCTCCGCCATCACTATAATGAGAGACAGGTGACAAACCTTACCGCTCTCTGACACATGACCACGCCCCCCATGCCACAGCTACGTATAGTACGAATTTGTGAATTGTTTAATTACTTTTAATTAATCACTATTAATAATAACTTGTATACAAGATGTTTCAGACCTTTGGACTTATTTTTTATTTGAAATTCAGTCGAGTCACAACACGCTGTGTAAACACAGTATATAAACGTTCTGTAGATCCCAAAGATTTAAACAAATGTCTTATTAAGGGACTGGTGTGATTAAAAGTAGTCGCACCACTCACTTTACATCTCAAAAAATACAAATTTTTGCACAGAATAATTACTGTAAGTTTCACATTTCTAGAACATTGCTACAGTGTCTAGGAGGGACTCATATAGTCTGACAGTTAGTCAGGTTAAGTTTAATCTTCCACATAGAGGAAGTGAGATTTTATTTGAAGTCCAGACACTTTTGTTGAATCCCAGCCAGCCACGAGAATGCATGCATTTAAGATCAAGTGATTGGATCTACACTATATTTACTCGTGGAATATGTGATTTGATGTGTGACTAACAGTGGTGATTCACACAGATGATGGTTGAGGCAGTTTTTGGAAAAGCTGGAGCTAATTTGAGATGTACCACTCTTTGTTCTGACATCTCTTCTGATGTGTCATCATGTCCCAGTTGAGTCCGATTAGTTGTGTGCTCATTTGTAAGTCATTTAGGACAAAAACATAAACTTAAAGAATAAATGTAAACGTATATTCTAAGGCAGTTTAGTAGAGCAGAACATAGTGTATCTCTCACCTAGTATATCTCTAGGGCCATATGCTCTATAACTGAGACTTGAGTAGGTATAAGTGCATCATATAATGGTGACCAAATCGGTATTTACATTTACATTTATGCATTTGGCAGACGCTTTTATCCAAAGTGACTTACAGTGCACTTATTACAGGGACAATCCCCCCGGAGCAACCTGGAGTTAAGTGCCTTGCTCAAGAACACAATGGTGGTGGCTGGGTGGATCGAACCAGCAACCTTCTGATTACCAGTTATGTGCTTTAGCCCACTACACCACCACCACTCCAATCTATATTTCAATATTAGTGCTTTGTAATTATCAGGATTAATTAGGCCAATATTTGAGGCATATATGATATCAGATTGTTATTGTTTCCAATTCAAATAGCATATGCTATTCATTTTCTACAACAGGATACAAGGTATTATCCGTCTGTTATCTATTATACATTCTATAGATTTTTTGCCTGATTTCCATTTAATGCTTGTCAAAGTCTAAATTATAGCTAAAGTTTCAATAATATGTAATATTGTCCGTAACATAATGATTACTAGATTTTTTTAATTTTCTAATGATAAAGTGAGTGGCGATTACCCCCATGGAAAAGCCATCACCATGATGCTTGGGCATAGGACTGTGAACTGAGGATTTAATTATAAAAAAATTATATACCGGGACAGAATGATTTTCATGACTAATATCTTAAAAAAGGCGAAAGTAAATAAAGAGTTCACAGCATCAATGTGATTGTGTTATGAGAACTTATGAGCCGTTCTGTTCACTTACACTAATGTATCGCTAATAAATGAAGCTTTTCTCTTTTCAAGTAACTGATAATCGTTTGCCTCAAATTGGATTTACAGTTTGCACAGTTTTCAATCAAATTACTGTGTAATTTAACAATTTCTTTAAAAAGAAGTCGGATAAATGTGCTTTAAAATGTCGCTCTTCATTCTAGCCCATGTAAGACTATTATCGATTTAGTTTATGAGAATATTTAGACAAAAATTGCGCCGTACACGGCAATCTCCCATTCAGCCCTATAGGACGTTCTGCAAAGTTTGTCAGAGCGAATGACCGTAACCAATGGGGGCGAAGCTTAGCATGGGTCAGTTGCATTTCTTATTTACAAATATATCTTCCTTTAAAAAGACAGAGACTAAAATCGTGACATTCCTTTCGATTCCCATCCCTACTAGGGTGGAACTACTGCATCTCAAGAAAAAGTCCATCCAAGGGGCCTGGGTGGCTCAGCGAGCAAATACGCAGACTACCACCCCTGGAATCACAAGTTCCAATCCAGGGTGTGCTGAGTGACTCCAACCAGGCCAAATTGGCATGGTTGCTAGGATGGGTAGAACCACATGGGGTAACCTCCTCGTGGTCGCGATAGCAGTTCTCGCTCTCGATGGGGCGCGTGGTATGTTGTGTGCGGAGATTGCGTAGAATAGCATGATTGCCTAAGTATCCGCGGTAAAGCGCCCAGCAAGCCACGTGATAAGATGCGCGGGCTGACTGTATCAGAAGCAAAGGCAACTGAGATTTGTCCTCTGCTACCCGGATTGAGGTGAGTAACCGCGCCACCACGAGGACCTACTAAGTAGTGGGAATTGGGCATGCCAAATTGAGGAGAAAAGGGGATATATATATATATACAGTGAGGAAAATAAGTATTTGAACACCCTGCTATTTTGCAAGTTCTCCCACTTAGAAATCATGGAGGGGTCTGAAATTGTCATCGTAGGTGCATGTCCACTGTGAGAGACATAATCTAAAAAAACACACTGCAGGAGGGATTTTGGCCCACTCCTCCACACAGATCTTCACAATGTATGATTTTTTAACTATTTATTTGTATGATACAGCTGCAAATAAGTATTTGAACACCTGAGAAAATCAATGTTAATATTTGGTACAGTAGCCTTTGTTTGCAATTACAGAGGTCAAACGTTTCCTGTAGTTTTTCACCAGGTTTGCACACACTGCAGGAGGGATTTTGGCCCACTCCTCCACACAGATCTTCTCTAGATCAGTCAGGTTTCTGGGCTGTCGCTGAGAAACACGGAGTTTGAGCTCCCTCCAAAGATTCTCTATTGGGTTTAGGTCTGGAGACTGGCTAGGCCACGCCAGAACCTTGATATGCTTCTTACAGAGCCACTCCTTGGTTATCCTGGCTGTGTGCTTCGGGTCATTGTCATGTTGGAAGACCCAGCCTCGACCCATCTTCAATGCTCTAACTGAGAGAAGGAGGTTGTTCCCCAAAATCTCGCAATACATGGCCCCGGTCATCCTCTCCTTAATGCAGTGCAGTCACCCTGTCCCATGTGCAGAAAAACACCCCCAAAGCATGATGCTACCACCCCCATGCTTCACAGTAGGGATGGTGTTCTTGGGATGGTATTCTTCTTCCTCCAAAAAGTTATATTTTGGTCTCATCTGACCACATGACTTTCTCTCATGACTCCTCTGGAACATCCAAATGGTCATTGGCAAACTTAAGACGGGCCTTGACATGTGCTGGTTTAAGCAGGGGAACCTTCCGTGCCATGCATGATTTCAAACCATGACGTCTTAGTGTATTACCAACAGTAACCTTGGAAACGGTGGTCCCAGCTCTTTTCAGGTCATTGACCAGCTCCTTCCGTGTAGTTCCGGGCTGATTTCTCACCTTTCTTAGGATCATTGAGACCCCACGAGGTGAGATCTTGCATGGAGCCCCAGTCCGAGGGAGATTGACAGTCATGTTTAGCTTCTTCCATTTTCTAATGATTGCTCCAACAGTGGACCTTTTTTCACCAAGCTGCTTGGCAATTTCCCAGTAGCCCTTTCCAGCCTTGTGGAGGTGTACAATTTTGTCTCTAGTGTCTTTGGACAGCTCTTTGGTCTTGGCCATGTTAGTAGTTGGATTCTTACTGATTGTATGGGGTGGACAGGTGTCTTTATGCAGCTAACGACCTCAAACAGGTGCATCTAATTTAGGATAATAAATGGAGTGGAGGTGGACATTTTAAAGGCAGACTAACAGGTCTTTGAGGGTCAGAATTCTAGCTGATAGACAGGTGTTCAAATACTTATTTGCAGCTGTATCATACAATAAATAGTTAAAAAATCATATATTGTGATTTCTGGATTTTTTTTTTTTAGATTATGTCTCTCACAGTGGACATGCACCTACGATGACAATTTCAGACCCCTCCATGATTTCTAAGTGGGAGAACTTGCACTCTCAATCTAAGTGTATGGGATTTTTTTTGTTGCTGCCCATTTTATCATCTACCAGGTGGAAATCATAAGTCCAAACCAGTCGCGCGCGCATGTGTGTGTGTGTGTGTGTGTGTGTGTGTGTGTGTGTGTGTGTGTGTGTGTGAATGATGGCCGTCTGCACTCTAAAGGATTTATTCTGCTCTTCGTCGCATGGGCCCATCTGTCACTGAACACGCACTCAATCTTATTGGCTAGTTTGTTTGATTCTGTGGTGCAGTATTAGTTGTAATCGTGGCTAATACTGAAGGTATTTCCAGCAGTGTTACCCTTTAATCCTACCGACTGAGATTAAAATAAGATTCAGTAATATACAGCAGCGGGTTTATTGTGTGTGTGCAGGTCAGCAGAATTGACAAGACCGGTGTTCTGACGATTTGTGCTGCCTTGTCGAAAAATGCTACCCAAGCGCGAATCGATCACAGAGAATGTCGATTCATTCTCTAGCTATTGTTTCCATAATGATGTAAATCTCACAATATTAAGACATCGTTATTTCATTTAAAACAGGGTAAGTGTATGGGGAGCATATTTTTATATTTTAAATGAACCAGCAATTATCACATTTGATATAACAAGTAAAAATGACATTATTGTATATTATATGAAATACAATTATAATAAAATTATAAGTTATGAGTACTGTATACTGGACTGTTTTTATTTTTAAAACTGTGTGAAAAGTAAAAATTATCATAAAATATTCATCTTTGACCTGTCAAAGCACACCTTTCCTAACTGAAACTTTCAGTTATTCTTGTTCAGCTGGCTGACCGTACAAATATTCATATGGTAGTTAGCATTTTTTGACACATGAATATTTACCTTATGTTCACTGTCATTAGAAAAAACAATACTACATAATAATGTCTTCAAGATGTCAGGAGTTGCATATTTTGATAGACCAACGTGCCCTATCAAATAATGCTCCCAGTTTTTTGAAACTAAATAAATGATGAAAGTACTCTGAATCTGGCAAAACAGTACATTTATTTATTTATTTTAAAGCCTCACGCCATATCACACTACATGAACATTAGCACATTCTGATTACTTACGTGTCAAGTGCTGCTACCTACTTTGTACACATTTCACACACTCTGGCACTTTTTGCACGTATATGTTGCACAACTATCTTTTTCATATTTGGCACATTGAAAATGAATGTGTTAAAAATGAACAGGTTAAAAATCAAGAATTTTCCAAACTTTCAAAACTCTGAAAGAAGTAGAACACACGATGAACGTAGGTCATTCATAGCTAATTGCTATATTATGCTGAAAATAAGGTGTGCATGCTAACATTTACACGTTCACATGTCAAATTATGTAATAAAAAAAGTCTCCACAGCAAGGATGCATAGATTTATGGGCGTGGTAACGCAGAACAAAACTGTGTGTCTGCACATGCGCATAACCAGTAAGTAGCACATATCGATGGGTAGCACAAATCGTCAGAACACCGGCATTAACATGTTTCCCAAAACCATCATAGCCATCTTAAAATACTGAGAATCCAAGGAAACAACATTTGTAAATATAAAGATAGTGTAAATGTTTTCTAAATTGCCTCTTCTGAACTGATTGAGTTCAATTCCACGTTTCTCTCAATGTGTTTTGATTTGTTTGGGCAGTTTTACTATGAAACACAAGTTGTTTATTAGAAATCTTCATGATATTAGGAATTAATGCTCGTTGCCCAAGGAATCAAAAGAGTGCATTGACAGTACGATAGGCCAAAATAATCTAACGTTATAAGCCTTTTGAATCAATTAATTATAACTTTTGACCACTAGGTGGCACTGGCCCAAACCTTTATAGGTACCCTCAGGGCATAGTGCCGATGATGCATACTGAGTTTCGTAACGGTACGCCAAAATACAGCATTTTATGGCAAAATTCAAAATGGCCGACATAGGAAAATTGAAATAAATCAAGTCATTATGCCACTAGGAATCTTAAGAGTCCAGCCTTCTAATTTTAGGCCAAACTATTTAGAAGTTATAAGAAAAAATTGCCATTTTTCATATCTCCTGACTGCTGTGGCACTGTGACGAAATGCCGCAAGTACACTCAGGGCATGCTTGTGATCACATGTAATAAGTTACATGTCATTACGCTTATGCATTGCGTAGTTATATTGTCACATCCATTTTGACGTGCTCACCATTGAATTCGTCGAAGCGTTATTTGAGAACGGTTTGGCCTAACGGAAAGCTTTTGATAACTTTTTTTCCCCAGTGTCCCTAGATGATACTAGGTGAAACTGAAAATTTGAACAGTTGGTGGCGCTAGAGAGTTTGAGTTAGAGACTCCAAATTTGGGTCAGTTATAGTTCAGAGTGTCCTCTATCAATGTGCCAAATTGTATAACTTATGTTTGGTTCTATGGGCTTCCATAGACATTGGTGGAAGAAGAAGAATACAATAGGTGCCTACGCACTTTCAGGCCCCTAAAAATAACAAATACTCTCTCTTTTTCTCTCTTTAGCATTGGGTGCGGCATACGGCACAGCAAAGAGTGGCACGGGTATCGCTGCCATGTCTGTGATGCGTCCAGAGCTCATCATGAAGTCTATCATTCCTGTCGTCATGGCGGGAATCATCGCTATATACGGCCTGGTCGTGGCCGTTCTCATCGCCAACAACATTTCAGACAAGATCACTCTGTACAAGTAAGTTACTGAACTCTGATTATTCTGTGGTAGAAAAAATTCTAGATCGTCCTGATATTATTGGATGATTTTCATGAAATATGTGCATCTTCTGGTAATGTTTGACCCCAAATCAATGCAAAATAAATGTCATATTTTATGTTATTTTGCGTGAAGCCTACATTTAGGACCATTCAGATTTTTTTGCATTGTGACATTATTTTCAGGACACTTAAGTACATTTTACCCCCAATTCTTATTACCATAACACGTCTTGATACTTCATTTTCTACATGCAAAAATGTTGATTTTGGAGTAAAATTGGACATGGATATTTTCATGACAGTTTTTGTTAGAATCTCCCTACTACAGATAATAAAATGTTAAATTTGCTATAATTGCTGGGAATGTTAATCTTGAAAACTATAAATCCATACGATGGCATACAGTGCAAATATTACTGATTTGATTGTTTTTTTTTTTCCGTGTTGCAGGAGTTTCTTGCATTTGGGTGCAGGGCTTAGCGTGGGTCTGAGTGGGCTGGCGGCCGGTTTCGCCATTGGCATCGTCGGAGACGCGGGCGTTCGCGGCACTGCTCAGCAGCCGCGCCTCTTCGTCGGCATGATCCTCATTCTGATCTTCGCTGAAGTCCTGGGTCTCTACGGCCTCATTGTAGCTCTCATTCTCTCAACCAAATAAACTGGCAGTCGACACGCAACGCTGCTGTACCAGACGAAGGGGGACGTGGAGCTTGAAAAATAAAGTGTGAAGGGGGGAAAATAAAAGAAAACCTTAAACTAAAAAAACGAATATTAGAAGAAAGGATGAATTGAAAAGGTTCAACAGGCTCTTTTGCGTTTGGTTTTACACTGAAAGTGTACAGTCGTCCCAGTTTGATAGTTTTGATTTCTTGTAAATGCAGTATATAGTGATTTCGTCCTGTGTCTGTGAAGATAAAATATAATAATAATAATAATAATAGTAGAAGTAATAGATCTCATTCTCTGTTAGTTTCCCGCCCCCTCCTGCCTATCGTTTTGTTAGCCAATCATGTGCTCTCTTTTGCTCTTTTCACGTTTAAAGGGACAAAAAACACGAATGCCATTGGTTCCTATCTCTCTTCCTATTACATGATTTGGGAGTTTTTTTTTAAAAAATTTCCACATTGATGTGAGTGTTTGTAAAGTGGCAAAAAAAAATGGAATAGTTGTTTTTTCCACTGATATTATTTATAAAGATATTGTTCATGACAATGTACTTGGAGCTTCTCAAATCCTCTGATTGGTATTTATATATGCATAATATATATATATATATATATATATATATATATATATACAGATATATAAGAATAGAGCTGCACCGGCTGGCTTTCCTGTACTGTCTATATACTGGGTTTGCTGGTGAGTGCAGTATTGGGGAGTATTTCAGCTCGATGTGTGTATTTATGGTTGTTTTGTGTGATTAGCCGATGTTTGGTTGTATTAAAGATGTGTGTGTGCACCTCTGAGGGTGTCACAAGTTTAATTTCCATATGCCTGTGTTCCCTGTGTTTTTCATCAAACGCTTCACGTTTAGCGTGTGAGTGTGTACAGCTGTGTTCATATGTCCGACCCTTCAGTATCAACGTTGATAATTGACCAACAGAACTGGAAGATCTCCTACAACTAAAATACACTCTTTAATAACTGGTGAACATGGGTCTAAAACGTCAAAAAATTAAGTGAATGGTGACTGAAATCAACATACTAGCTAATATCTCCAGAGTTAATATCAGTGTTCCTCCATTGGTCTTCCATTGTGTCATATGAGTTTCGTAAAAGGGGGCACTAGGGGGTTCATGGAAAATTTCAGAGTGCATAATAACAGAAAACATTCAGTTTCATTCGGCTTTTCTGTTCATTTGAAAATGTTGTTTTTCTTTAGATTTATACCTGTAAGATTATTCTAATAGTGGGTAAAATAATACAGTAGTTCCAGTGTCAACTAAATACAGTTTTATTAATATATTTTAATCATTTATTTTGTCTTTAGTGCAATAATATAAAAAACAACTCTTCAATTTAACAAACACCATGTATCTTTATAACAGGCATGCAAACGACTCACCTTTCACCTTTAAAGTCACTGTTTCTGAAGCTAATTTGCCCAAATGTTTTGGTACAATTTTCTACATTTACCTCATTAAAATCACATATAAGCGTTACTTAAAGCTTAAACACTTAAAGCTTTAAATATAACACACAAATCAACTGAAAATATACATCTGGAGCACCTGCTTTGATTTTCTCACCTTTGTCACCTCTCACGAGTTTTCATGCCTGTTATAAAATCACGTTTACTATATTTCTCACACATGAAAATATATACAGTAGCTGCCTTCATATTTTAGGAAAGGGGGCTCTCACAAGGGGATCATATTTACTGAAAGTTGCTTAAATTTGTTTAACATTCTAATAAAAATATGTCCTTATTATTTTCTTGCATAGTAGCCATTATATTTAACAATAGGACACTCAGTGCCATGCTATACTGCGAATATACCCTGCTACATGCTACCATGTGCACGAATGCCAAACTTCCCAAAAATCAAGTGTATTTTGTTTTATTGAATGTTGCACCGGTATTTAATATTGTATTAGTAATAAAATAAAATGTTCTAGGTTTTACACACACACACACAAACAAAAAAACATCCTCTCATACCATAGAAATTGCTCTATTGAGTTGCTTTGCATCACCTGCAAATGAAAACTGTCTTCAAAAAAGTATTTTGCACAATTAAGCCGGACTGTTGGGTTCACTGATCCATCTTGAATGCGATAACGAAAGAAGAAACATGAATGTAAAGTATTGTTTCAGTCTCTTGTGTTGTCATGTATGTGTGCTGCTGCTTCTAGGCTGCTGAGGAGAGTGTTTGCGATATCACAGATGGCTGTGTAAGTGCTGCTCTCTGGAAACGCCTGCAGGACGTCCTGCCCCTCCTTGAGACTCTCTGTCACACATACACACACACTAACACTGAGACACACACTGACACAGACACACATACACACTGAGACAGACACACAATCACACACTAACACTGAGACACACACAGACACAATCACACACTAACACTGAGACACACATACACACACTGAGACAGACACACAATCACACACTAACACTGAGACACACACTAACACTGAGACAGACACACAATCACACACTAACACTGAGACACACTGAGACAGACACAATCACACACTAACACTGAGACAGACACAATCACACTAACACAGACACACATACACACACTGTGACAGACACATACACACACTGAGACAGACACAATCACACTAACACTGAGACACACTGACACAGACACACATACACACACTGAGACAATCACACAATAACACTGAGACACACTGACACAGACACACAATCACGCACATTAACACTGAGACACACACACAGTCACACACACTAACACTGAGACACACACAATCACACTGAGACATAATCACACACTGAGACACACACAATCACACACTGAGACACACACACAATCACACACTGAGACAATCACACACACTGAGACACACACACATTCAGCAACTAAAAGGAGGATGTGACACAAACTATACATGATGTGCATGTTCTCCACAATGCCAAGGATCTTCACAGTTGGTGATCCCGCGCCTGACGTCACCTGTAGACACTGCTTGACAACATTTGAAAGGGCGGTTCATGTGTGCAAGTGTGTTGGGTATTATTAAACAGACATGAGACTTACAGTAAAGTAACATCAGGGACAGTGCCGCCACAGTGTGTTTGTTAACCTGTGGTGTTGTGACCAGCACAGCTCCGTCCACTGTGTTTGCGCAGGATTTCCAGCACAGCCAGGGGTCCGTCTGATGTCCCAGGGGGCGTGTCCACGAACAGAACATCATGTTCACCCCACGCCACATCACTGACAACGCTGAGAGAACGTCAAATAAAGCTCAACAACAGGTTGTCAACAAATAACGTTTTTATGTGCATGTTTTAGCTGCTGTAACTGATTTCTTTTACACCATTTTATTCCACTTCTGTGGCGCCCCTATGCATTGCATACATTGCATCTATAGTGTTTGCGCCTCTGCTGAACATTACACTGATATATTGCAAATCAGGTACACACTTTATTTTTTTACTTATTGCTAACTGTTACCCAGTAAAATGTATAATATCAAGAGTCATATTCAGCATATGATTAAATATCAAAAGGGCTTTCCATAATTTCTTTGTTTTTGTTGTGTGTGTTTATGTGTAAAAGCTCTAGTTTTATTAAGAGCAATCTTAGGTCTTTGGTTTCTTACCTCTTTTAGGATGTTTTGTAAACTCTTTGAGTGTAACATCAGACTGTTGTGAGCAGGTGACAGGACGTTTGTAAGAGTATAGTCTCGCAGACTGCCAGCACTGGCATATGGGGCAATCAGGAGTAGCTACAGTATCGGTCTTTCAGTCTGCAGAACAAGTTCAAGTCATGTGTGTGTTGGCAGCTACAGGCAATAACGCTGACCAATGTCACGCATTCTATACTTGTGTTTCAGGAATGACTTGGAAACTGAAGCCACACCCCTCACGACGAACCTCGATCCAGAAGACAAACAAGCTGTTGGAGCTCAGGTGAATGTGTGTTACTCTCACGTGTTGAGTTATTTCTGTCGGGTTATTTTAAGCTCAGCAGTATAAGCTTTACATTACCTGGGCATCTGGCAAATGAGAGTTTCATGGACACTTCCTAGTGACACAACATGTTAAAATGCTCCAAAACATTTGAAATGTATTCAATTTGGGTGAATGTGTCCAGCTTATATTTCACCCCCAAAATCAAAAGGTACAAAAAATGAAAGCCTACACTGTAAAAATAAATCCTGCTGAATTTACGGTTAAAAACTGGGTACATGTATTCTATTGTTAAAAATAATATACATTTTTTACTGCTAATTAAATGGTAAAATCATACTTTAACATCCTAAAAAACATAATTTCTTCAATATTTTACCATACAATTACATGTATTGTCTTGTTAAATATATTATAATCTTTTATTGTATATGATAAAGTAATTTTCTGTAGTATTTACTCATTCTTTTACTGTTAAAATAAGAGTCGTTTTTTACAGTGTACTTCAGGGACACTGTGACATTATTTTTATGGCACATTTATTTCAGTTATGACATTATTTTCATGACAAATAAAAATTTATTTAAATTACAACATTATTTTTACGATATTTAAGCACTTTTTGTTCAATTACGTCATTTTCATGCCGATTAAATATTTATTTAAATGATGGCATTAGTTTTACGATATTTAAGCACTTTTTGTTCAATTACGACATTTTCATGCCAATTAAATATTTATTTAAATTACGGCATTATTTTTACGATATTTAAGCACTTTTTGTTCAATTACGTCATTTTCATGTCAATTAAATATTTATTTAAATTACGGCATTATTTTTATGATATTTAAGCACTTTTTGTTCAATTACGTCATTTTCATGCCATTTAAATATTTATTTAAATTACGGCATTATTTTTATGATATTTAAGCACTTTTTGTTCAATTACGTCATTTTCATGCCGATTAAATATTTATTTAAATGATGGCATTATTTTTACGATATTTAAGCACTTTTTGTTCAATTACGTCATTTTCATGCCAATTAAATATTTATTTAAATTATGAAATTATTTTTACGATATTTAAGCACTTTTTGTTCAATTACGTCATTTTCATGCCAATTAAATATTTATTTAAATTACGGCATTATTTTTATGATATTTAAGCACTTTTTGTTCAATTACGTCATTTTCATGCCAATTAAATATTTATTTAAATTACGGCATTATTTTTATGATATTTAAGCACTTTTTGTTCAATTACGTCATTTTCATGCCAATTAAATATTTATTTAAATGATGGCATTATTTTTACGATATTTAAGCACTTTTTGTTCAATTACGTCATTTTCATGCCAATTAAATATTTATTTAAATTACGGCATTATTTTTATGATATTTAAGCACTTTTTGTTCAATTACGTCATTTTCATGCCGATTAAATATTTATTTAAATGATGGCATTAGTTTTACGATATTTAAGCACTTTTGGTTCAATTACGTCATTTTCATGCCAATTAAATATTTATTTAAATTATGAAATTATTTTTACGATATTTAAGCACTTTTTGTTCAATTACGTCATTTTCATGCCAATTAAATATTTATTTAAATTATGAAATTATTTTTACGATATTTAAGCACTTTTGGTTCAATTACGTCATTTTCATGCCAATTAAATATTTATTTAAATTATGACATTATTTTTATGATATTTAAGCACTTTTGGTTCAATTACGACATTTTCATGCCAATTAAATATTTATTTAAATTATGAAATTATTTTTACGATATTTAAGCACTTTTTGTTCAATTACGTCATTTTCATGCCAATTAAATATTTATTTAAATTACGGCATTATTTTTATGATATTTAAGCACTTTTTGTTCAATTACGTCATTTTCATGCCAATTAAATATTTATTTAAATTACGGCATTATTTTTATGATATTTAAGCACTTTTTGTTCAATTACGTCATTTTCATGCCAATTAAATATTTATTTAAATTATGACATTATTTTTACGATATTTAAGCACTTTTTGTTCAATTACGTCATTTTCATGCCAATTAAATATTTATTTAAATTACGGCATTATTTTTATGATATTTAAGCACTTTTTGTTCAATTACGTCATTTTCATGCCGATTAAATATTTATTTAAATGATGGCATTAGTTTTACGATATTTAAGCACTTTTGGTTCAATTACGACATTTTCATGCCAATTAAATATTTATTTAAATTATGACATTATTTTCATGGCAATTAAACATTCATACAACATTCATAGTATGTCTGTCCTGTCGGGAAGGGAGTTTATTTATAATGAAGTGCTTGTGACTTATGGTCAATTACAACGGCCTAATGTAGGCGGTTGTGTAAAAGATAGCGAGCTTGTCCTAAAAGGGAGGAGCATAAGTATATTTGGCCAATGGATAGCAAGCGCTCTAAACAGAGAGGACTTGTGAAGAGAGAGGCGTTACTTCTAGGTTGTAAAACCTTGCAAATGTTTTTTGAGAGGACCATCCTGGTGCAAAACATATGTCCTGTAATGACACGCCATTCATCCATGCCCATGTCCTCATGCCTCTAGTTGAGTGCGCTTTAACACTAATTGGGCAAGTCTTACCCGGCGACCGGTTGGATTTGACTAGTACTGTGACAACTTCCCCAGGATGTTTTGTCAACAACTCAGACAGACGCTTGAGCAGAGACTCCGCCCTCTCATTAATAATACCAATATGCCCCCTGGGCCCCACCCCCTCTTCACCAATGAGAACCTGGAACCACAAAGTATCAAAAGGCAATAACATGCATTCAAATATCACTTCTAAAATCTTCAAAACACAGAAAGCATACATGATCACAAAGATTTAACATTAAACATTAAAAATGTGTATATCAAATACCATGTTGGGTGATCAATACAGTGACGTGCGGTGACGTCTTAAAGAGGCTAGGCACTGAGTTATGAAAGCCAGATTACCTGATTTATTGTTTAAGCTAATAATACGTAATAACAGTGAACGTTACACACAAGCGCGGCATATCAAGAAATGTACAAATCAGGATGTATATAGTGTACTCTCTCTCTCTCTCTCTCTCTCTCTCACGCACACACACACACACACACACAAGTCGTAAACAGTGAGCGTTATGCATTTATCAGATCCTTCAAAACCTCTCGGTTTTCCTTTACCTTTTCATTGTGGTAGGTTATATTCAGCTTCCTTTGCTTGTCAAGTGCAAGGTCGATCCGAGATTTTCCAAAGGTTTTCAGTGTAATTTGACACTGGATGTGAGCTGACGACTTTTCATGCTTGGTTAAAGCTGCGGGCAGGTTGTTCAAATCACAATATCCGCTGAAGTCCAAACAGTCTGACTGGTTGAAAAAAGCAGGCAGGGATAGCAGTACAGCCGCTGATTGTTAGCACAGCCACATAGCCAATCTTTTCTTACATACCAATCAGTTTGAAATGATCGGATACTTTTTGGGCCCTTTTGCTGTACTAGTCCATCTAAGGCTGGCGTAGACCTCCCTCTTGCAATTAACTCATATTTGGAATTAAAATCGAGCTTGGAAAAATTTCTTAATTCGTGATTACAGCTGGTGCTGTCATTTTGATTTTGAATTTGGCGGGATTAGGCATGTACGCTAGCTGTGGTGTAATGGCGTTAGCTACGCAAATGTCCAGGAATATCTCGATTTTAATTGGTCCATGTCTGATCACGTAGCGGAGATGATTACGGGCATAACATATTTACGTCAAAAGGCACAGCAGATTTGTGCTTTTTGCCGTACATGTTAAAGAATACAGGATCTAAGTCGCATGCGCAACATGGGTTTTCCGCTTGTAGTCTGCAATGAATGGACCGTAAAAGCACTGCTTATTCTACCATTTGTTTTTAGTTGATTATGCGTAACTGCTACATTTGTCATCATAACGTCTAAACAATTGGAATAACACACATATTGCATATATAAATCATAAGAATAAAAAGTAAAAATACAAATACAAGTTTATTATTTAATAAACATTTTATTTTTGAATTTTGGCAGGGTAGGCAGTGCCTAGTTTGCCTACCCAGACCGCACGTCAGTGGATCAATATCAGAACTTGATCTTCTTGAACAACTCCATTTTTATCTTTCTCCTCAGTCTGCGGTGCACAAACAAACACACAAAGTAAAAACACACGTGCATATGATGGATGTTGAGACATATGGTGAGCACTTGCACATGTTTGGTTCCACTTTTGCCACAATAATAACTCAGAACACCACCTGTCAGCACAATGTGAGTTATATATTAATGATGTATGTGACCTGAAGTGTTGGTACAGGACTAGCTGATGCTGTAAGAAGACTCTGATTCTCTATTAGGGTTCCTCCATTCCAAACAATCATTTATGTTATATGAAGGTCTCATTAAAATTGAATTGGAAACTTTCTACCAGGCCTACCTCATTTATTTTTATATGACCATTGTGTATGAGATTTGCTATATATCCTACATAAACTTTCCTTGCAATGAGCTGCACCGTTCTGTTCGTGATTAAACATGATCGAATTATCCTTTCCAGTTTTCAGGGTCAACATCCACATCAATTATTTCTCCCAGCTCAGCATGTAGGAAGTGTGACACGATTGCCCAATCAACGCTAAATGCTGTGTCAGCGCTGAGAAAAACAACGTCATGTGCGCCTGTCACATGACTCCCAGACTGTGACGTAACGCTCAATGCGGAGGACTGTCGACAAGTAGAAGGTCTAGATCGACTCTTCCAACAGATCGAAGCCTTCATTATTTAGTTATGATTTATAGATCAGTGAACATCCGCGATTCTTGCAAAAGCTGCCCATTGTGAAGAAGAACTCCTGACTGTGTCAGATAAACAAACAGAAATAACACTAGATTGTCCGTAAATGTGAAGACTGCGGAGATTTATTTAGAGTTGAGATGGCAGAAGCAGCGGAAAAAGGTAAATTCATTATTTAATTCGTTTTAGGATATTTGTGAATTCAGTCCCAGTTTGTAAACAGAGGCGGCTGTGAGTAATTTTATTGTTGAACATCTTAATTTCATGAACTAGAAAACAATAAACATACCAGTTCACAGTGCTGGGCGGATTACTTGTAATCAGGTACACATTACAAACTACATGACAAAAAATGCAATCAGTAACGTAATCTCATCAGAATACATTTTTGGTCGTTAATCAGATTACTTTAGGATTAATTTCAATCATCAGTTTATCAAGTATAAAATTATATCGATATGAAAGTTATTAATAAACTATTAGCAATTTGCTGCATTGCCTTGTTAATATGTAATCATGTAATCCATAAAAAAGTAACTTTATTCAGAGTACGAGATTTCAAAATGTAATCTGATTAAATTACAAGTACTTGAATTTGTGGTATTATTACATAATCCAGATTACATGTAATCTGTTACTACCCAGCACTGCCAACTCTTATGAATTCATAGATTATAGTCGTTGTTTTCATTGTTGACAAGATGTAACCTGACACATGATTACTAACTTTTTTTTGTTTGTGTATCTTTGTGTTTGCAGCCTATTACCGGTTTGTGGTTCTGTTTTTTAACTGTATGCTGACATTCGGCTCTTATTTCTGCTTTGACATCCCTAGTGTCCTACAGGAGCAGTTTCAGGGGGTGAGCCTTTGACCTCTGACCTCAACATGTGACATCACTTTATCTGTGTTTCAGGCAGTTTTATCTGTGTTTCAGGCAATTTATTTGTTTGTAAATTGTATGTTTTGTATTGCAAAACATATAAAAAATAAAGCCGCTTAGAAGTGGGCATAAAATGGTCATATCTTGAGGAATCAAATTTCCCTTGATATTTTGGTACACAAGAGTTACCTTAGAGGACAGGGCGGGATTTTTTTTCTGAAATAGTTTGCGTTTCCTCACAATACATTTACAATGGTTTTACTACAGTAACCAAATTGCACCATAGTAAGCACAACACATTAGATGTATATGACATACAAACCTAAGCACAGTGGTCACCACAGTCAGCTTTGTATTGCATTCAGAATTAAAAGGACAAAGTTGTTGCTGAGAAAAGGTTTTTGGTACATCAAAGTGGTTTAAATCAAAGCAGGGATGAAACAGTGAAGGAAGGCTTACATTATAATACACAAAACATGAAGACTCGAAGGTCAACCAATGTACAATTCTTAAAACCATCCTTTGGTGGTGTCCAAGACTGCTCAGGTATCCTCAGGACATGATGTCGATAAAGCATACCAATTTTCTCTTAAATCCGACAATACATTCAAAAGATATATCGCTTTTAAATAAAATTCAGAATGGCGTAGTGGCAGTCTGATATGGGAAAAAATATTGCATCAATCCTCATGGCCCGAGGAATCCATAGACACCAAGCTCATGGTTTTTGGACATGCTGTTCAAAAGTTACAGGCAAAACCATATTCCACATTTCTTGAACCAAAGGTGGCGCTGTCTCCAAACTTTGCATGTACCCTCAGATCATGGTCCTGATGAAGTATACCAAGTTTAGTTTCGATAGGACAAAGTGATGCCGAGATACAGCCTCAAATCAATTTCCACGCACATGTCGTTAACTTCACAATGGCGTAAATTTTAAACAAAGGTCGAATTTTAAACAAAATGCTGTATTGTCATTTCTGTGTGGCTTGCTCTGGAGACTATTTTGAGACATTGTCTTGGCAAATCGGACTAAGTTTGAATTGTGTTAGTGTTTCTAGGACAAATGGACAACAGGTTCAAAAGATATGAGCAAAACATGAACATTTGAACTGGTGGTGGCGCTATAGAGTGTATCCTAGAGACAATAAATTTGGTATGGAGGTGGCTCATGACCACCCCTATCAGTGTGCCAAATTTCATCATTGTCCTTTGTACGGTTCTATGGGCTGCCATAGTCTCCCATTGGGGAGGAAGAATAATAATAATAATAATAATACTAATGGATACAATAGGTGCCACAGCATAGTTTTGTAGTTACTATGATTTTACTATATAAATACCATTGTTGAACTATGGTTACTGTAGTAAACCATGTCTTTACTACAGTATAACTATGATAGATCCTTGTTTGTTTGTTTTTTAAACATGGTTTTACTGTTGTTTTACTATATATTGTAGACCGAAGTACCCATCGATTTGGTGTGTGTGCAGAAATCATGGTTTTGTTTCAGGACATCCTAAACTATTGCAGAAAAAATTCCTGCTCTGTCCTCTAAAGGGCTCTGTAATAAGTTTATAGTACTATAGAAACATAAAGTAACTTCCAGAACTCAAAACACCTTCATGTATTGAACATAACATAACATACACCTCTCTGGTTTAAGAAATAGGTTAATAAAGTAAAGCACTGAATGAACAGACAGTGTGTTTGTAAGACTTTGTTACTTCTCCCAGAATCTGTCATGTCCAAATGGGACGGTGAGTAACAGCACTGGTAATGACACCGGGACGTGCGTGGAGGGTTTGGGAATGACGCCGCAGGAGTATAATCTCCTCTACGCCATTTATGCCTGGACGTAAGTCTCACACACACTCTCACCCAACCAGAATTGAATTACTGTATATCGCCCTTATGAACATCGCCCCGTTTATCATCTTTATAACAGTGTTTACCTTCTCAGGAATGCTGTAGTGGTGATCATGGCAGGATTCCTCATTGATAAGTTGGGAAACCGCTGTAAGTTCTGATGCAATTTTGATGTTCATTATAGGCTGTTTGTGAGCAATTAAAAGACGTGTTTGTGTTTTCTCTCATGCAGTTGGTGTGTTCCTCTTCTCATTCCTGACCGTATTGGGGTCGGCAGTCTTTGCTTTGGGATCTCATTTTAAGGGCACGACGTACCTGTTACCCCTCATGCTGACCGGACGACTACTGTTCGGCTCCGGAAATGGATCCCTCACCAGTATGACATCAAATTATAACTTACCGATATTTAGTTTCCAAATTCCAATCTTGGTGAACACATTTCCATTGGCTTGGCATTGATTGTAAGCATTACTTCAACATGGCATAGTGCAATATCAGATCTCCAAGAAAGTTCATAAAGTTACAAAATAAACCCAAAAAACACCACGGGTCGACATCGCCAAAGCATTAGCAAATATATGAAACACATTTCTAAAATTACGATTATGTTGTATTTAAAGTGTCTCTCTCTGTGTCTCTGTCAGTCGTACAGAATCGCATCACAGCGTTCTGGTTCCGAGGAAAGGAGCTGGCACTTGCGTTTGGACTGACGCTGGCGTTCTCCCGCTTGGGCTCAGTTATGAACTTTTTCTTTACACAGAGGTTTGAGTCTCTGTACGGGATGCAGTGGACGCTGTGGGGAGGTCAGAAACATCACACATCAACACACACACACACAACTAGACTATAGATTTGATGTCATGGAAGGCAAAAATGTTTTACGGCCTGTGTATGCAGGCACAATCCTGTGTGTTCTTGGCTTCCTGTCGGCTATTACCGTCAGTGTTCTGGATAAGATGGGTATGAAGCAACTGGGATTGGATGGAGTCATACAGGAGGAATCACGAAAAGTGGTAAGACGGGAAGAGAGCATGAGGGAAAGATGGCCAAAAAGAGGAAAGTGAAAACTGATATATTTTTAAAGGGAGAGTTCACAAAAAAAAAATTGAAATTCTCTCATCATTTACTCACCTTCATGTCATTCCAAACCCATATGAATTTCTTCAGTGGAACAAAAAATAAGACATTTTGGAGGAATGTTTATACCGGTCTTTCCATACAAGACAGTCTATAACAATAAACGCACAAAAAAAAGCACCATAAAAGTGGTCCATACGACTCATGTGCTATATTCCAAGTCTTCTGAAGCCATATGATAGCTTTGTGTGAGGAACAGACCCAAATTTAAGTCAATATTGACCAGTATTCACTCATAAATCTTTGCGTCTAGCTTGCATCTGGTCTACATTTACATCTAAAATAAAAAAGGTATGTCCAATGACAGATTATAGCGCCTAAAAGGACAAAAAACACCAAAAAAGTACCATAAATGTATCATAAAAGTGGTCCATATGACTCTGCGGTATATTCCAAGTCTTCTGAAGTCATACGATAGCTTTATGTGAGGAACAGACCCAAATTTAAGTAATTATTGACCAGTATTCACTAATAAATCTTCCAAGTTTTTCCAGATTAATCTACTTTTACATTTAAAATAAAAAATTGGTATGTACAACAACAGTTTATTGCTCCTAAAAAGACAAAAAACACCAAAAGAGCACCATAAAAGTACCATAAAAGTATCATAAAAGTGGTCCATATGACTCTGCGCTATATTCCAAGTCTTCTGAAGCCATACGGTAGCTTTATGTGAGTAACAGACCCAAATTTAAGTCAATATTGACCAATATTCACTAATAAATCTTCAAGTTTTTCCAGATTTAGTCTACTTTTACATTTATAATTAAAAAATGGTATGTTCAATGACAGTTTATAGCTCCTAAAAGGACAAAAAACACCAAAAAAGCACCATAAATGTATCATAAAAGTGGTCCATATGACTCATGCGGTATATTCCAAGTCTTCTGAAGTCATACGGTAGCTTTATGTGAGGAACAGACCCAAATCTAAGTCATTATTGACCAGTATTCACTAATAAATCTTCGCGTTGAGCTCGTATCTGCTGTACATTTACATCTAAAATAAAAAAGGTATGTCCAATGACAGTTTATAGCTCCTAAAAGGACTAAAGGACCAAAATTAAGTCACAATATTAACTAATATTCACTAAAAAAAATCATCTAAAATCTACTTTTATATTCAAAATGACTTCACACATAAGATCAAATGCTGTTTTAGCGCCACCTAATCATATGATTATAGATATGATTTTAGGTGGAGGTGATGACACATCTGTGAGTAACACTTTAAATTTCAGTCAGCTGTCGTATGGCTTCACAAGACGTGGAATATAGTGTACCAGTCGAATGGACTGCTTTTAAAGTCAGTTGAGA